>NW_004955530.1:866766-908398 GCF_000276665.1 Chinchilla lanigera | reverse complement strand
AGCCACTTTGAAGATATCAATATGTAATACAACAAGCATTGTTAATTCCCTACCAGTTTGTTTGTAACTCCATACTGTCTGTACTGTTCCTTTTCTATTTTGTAAAATGTTGTCTGTCTGTTAATGTTTTCCTCCTTTTATTTTTAAAATTAAAAAAAAGCAATTAGGAACACAAGAAAAAAATAGTGGGCTCTCATGAAGACTACATAACATTTTTAGCCGTTTTTCATTGTCTCCATTCCCCCCACATTTTAAGTTTTCTAAGCAGGTTTTTTGCAGGGGATAGTGTTTAGAAAATACTTAAACTCATGAAGTTCACCAGGAAAGTGAGGGAGAAGAAAAATGAGACAAGCTCATCATGGTATCAGTTAAATATGTACCACTTGAAGTTCTCCATGAAAGGAAGTTGTTCAGCCATAAAACAAAGATAGTTCATCTTTATGCATGACTACTTTTGAATAGACCTGAATATTTTCCAAAATCTTTTGAAAGAAACTTCAAAAAGAAAGAAGAAAAGTTCTTAGAAAACTCAGTCATATTGAGTCAAAACATATGAGGCTGGAATAGAATTGAGGAAAGCTTTGATCTCACACACACACACACACACACACATACACACATTTAGGAATAAAGTATTAAACAGAACAACCAGTCTCAGAACCTAAATAGTACAAGGAGAAGAAAATAAGGTTAGTTCAACCATGCCAATATTTTAGCACTTTAACAAGAAATTAAAACTAAATTCAATCTGTTTTTTATAGTGGTGTGTGTATACTTTTTCCAAAAGTAAATTAACTATTTCAAAGAGTTCCTTGAGAAGCCAAAATAACATATTTCACCTCAGAAGAAACATTCTGAAAAAGGTTAAATTTAGAATTCGTGACAGTAGACTTGGTAAGGTAAGCTTCCTGCAAGCGAGGACATTGGGTACGAGGGGCACCTAGTCATCTCAGGTAACACAAGCAGTTCTGAGTACCTAAGTGTGAGGGCATGGAGGGAAGAAGGAATGATAGGAGTTAGGTGCATGTGCAGCAGAAAACTTCTGTGACTCCAAAAGCCTTTATTTGCTATTTTTATTATCTTCTAGTAAAATAATAGTTGCCATAATTTCTGGATTATGAAGCAAAAAGAAAACAGAGAGAAAAGAAAAATCACAAGTCCAAATCTCTCCAGTACTGATAAAGCTCAGAAGTGAGGGCCTGAAATTATATTCTTTGTTCTATTCTTTCTCTTCTTCCTGTTTGCCGCTAGACCAATTCTTAACCTCACTGAACTTGACTTCTCATTCATAAAGCAAGATTGGTGATTTCTCTTCACCTTTGCTTCAGCCATACAATAGAAATGTCAAGAGAAGGCACTAAGGGGAAGGGGCTTGGAATCCAGGGACTGGGAAGCTACATGTACACTATTCCCTGCAAATAAAGCATGCCACTTGTGCCCCTCTGGCTTGAATGTCAATTACGGAGCACATCATGCATAAAATGCCTAGAGGAGAGGAAAGAAATTCATGGTAGGGACTAGAAACAAAAGACCTCACAGAAATACCAGAAGGGAACTCCATGTCCCACCCTTTGAGATGTAAAGTAAAGTACTTCCTCTTGAAAGGAACAAAACGATGGACTGTGCAATAAGACAATAAAGGGACACAAGACACATCTGTGAATAGTAATATAGGGCTGGTTAGTGCCAATGATCAAAGATAATGTGCCTTTCTGGCATGCTTGTTAGAAAGTGATCACACCCCAGGGTAACGATGGTAAACCTTCTAGAGCTGAGGGCCCAAACTGCAACCCAAACCCACCTAACTCCAGCACTGCAATTAAACCTGAACACAGAGGTTTTAGTTTAGAAAAAACAGCATACATTAACACCTTTTATCTTAAAAGAGAAACAACATGAGTGTCATAAGTGCACCACCACTGCAGTAGGGGACAGACAGGGTGAAACAAGAATCAGGAACTATCAAATCCACCTTTTATTTGGGGGGTGGGTTACTCATTATGACCTTGAAGCTGCCTGCCTCTGCCTCCCAAGTGCTGGGATTGCAGGCATCAGCTGCCACATCCAGGTTTGGGATCCATTTTGGACCTCAGGACAAAGTCCAGCTTCTACACATGCAGATGGGGGCTAATAATGATATTTCAGACAGAATAAACAAAATGAGCAAGTCAATACAGCAGGAGATGCTTTTGTGTTAAAAGTGATGTGTGAATTATCTCTTTGGTTGGAACTCATATAATTCAGAGAATGCAATATGCAGAGATGAGATGAAAAGCAGATAGGAGTGTATTGAAAGGATATGACTGTTCAGATGATTAATTTTTTTCTTAATTGGCAGAAAAAAGTCAAACCATTGTAAGTTTTCCCAGACTCTTAGTTCCTATAACAAGAATCAGACTGAGATTAGTCTATCTGAGATCTATCTGTATTAGTTTTATTTATATCATTGTTTTGAACTATTTTTAACCTCAAATTGTGAAATTTAGAATTAGCCAAGGGCAATGTGTGATGGCTGCATCTTGAACTGTGAAAATAAGCCCACAGAATGTGAACACGTAAAGTTTTAAAAATTGATTAATGCTCACTGTAAGTGAACACCTGTGAAGCGGCTCATTGAAATTCTGCAAGTCATTTTAATAGAACAGACACTGATTGGCTCCAGTGGACTGTAAAACATCAATGGCCACAAGAGTGGCAATGTTGCAGGTGTGTTGTCTCCTCTTCCTTGTAGGAAGGTACCTTGACACTGCAAATTAATGGAAGAGAGTAGGGATGACTTTTCAAGAAATAAACTAAATGTTAATTTTATACAGTCCAAGATGCATGAGCTTTGTAAAGTATTTTTATTTTCTCAAAACAGAACTCTAAAAGCTAAACTCCAGAAAGGTGAAATCTAAAGTTATTTAGAGCGCTGATGCCCTCGTGTGGGAAAAAAACAGTTAACACAAGTCTCACCCTCTGAGAAGCACGAGACACCTGGGGAAATTCTGCATGATGATAGTATAGAATCACACCCAGGTGGTTCATAAAACGAGGGTCAATGACAAATCAGATTTTTTTATTAGTGTCCCATAGACCTTTTTTTAGTATTAGAGGGTGTGAGAAATCAACTAAAAATGCATGAATCACAATGGTATTTTTTATAAATAATATATATATAAGAATGTTTTAATTAACTTCCAGTTATCAAACAGTATATCATAAAAAAAGCTTTGGCAAAAAGTGCAGTTTTGAGGTGCTCCATTCACTGCATCTGCCCAGTTCTGTCAGCTCCAAGATGCTAATTTATTGATGGAGGATTACTTGTAAGCTCAGAAGTACTGCAAACCTCAACATGTGCAACAGCCCAGTATTTGTAGCCTAATATGCTGAGAGGAAAACCAGATGCAATTGAGAAAATTTGGCCTAAAACTCACCCTGCTCTCTTCGCTGTGCAAAATTACCATCCCAACTTGCTTTGGTGGAAAATATTCACAGGGACATATCTGAAAGAAACATCTGAAAGTGTAAAACTCACTGGTAAACTGAGGTACACAAACTCAGAATATTGCTGTAATAATAATCAGATTTTCATTTTAATTTTCTTTAAAATTTTGATGAACCTTTTGTGTTTACACAATCACTTATGTAGTTCACACTCTCTTTACCTTCAGATGTATTCTCTACTTTCCCTTGCTCAGAATTCTCACTTAGTCTAAGGGGCTGACATCTATGAAATCACATTTTCAATCAATTTAACCAGTGAGAAGCATTGATAAGATGTATTAGTCACATTTTCAGTCCCTGGGACCACAACACTTGACAACATTACCTAAAAGAGGAGAGTTTTAATTTGGTTCACAGTTTCGATGGATTCAGTGCATGGTTAGTTGGCTCCAAGGCAGATAGCCTGGTGGAAAGGCTGGCAGAGCAAACTTGCTTAGTTCATGGCTGCCAGGAAGCAGAGCAGGGGAACAGCACCAGAGAGAAAGGAGCTCAGGACCAGATACAGACCCCAAGGTCACACTTCCCTGGCACATCCAGACAAACCCAGAGGTCCACTTTACTAACTCCCTGGGAAGCTCCCAAGTTCGGGGATGGGTGCTTCCTGGCCCTTGGACCCTACAGACCCCAACTTTCCCTCTCTTTACTTCCCTCCTCTGGCAGTCAGAGAAATTCCCTGCAGTTGTTACTTTTTCCTGTTGATACTTTCATCAATTCCAAGAAATTTGTTGAGAGTTATCACTTATTAAAATCGACCTAATAAACTACATTGGGTAGAATCTCCTTTTCTTGATTTAAATGATTTTCTTAAATACTGTGTATGGTTTTCAATCAAACGAGAACAGAGAAGATTATAATATCAACCATTCACTTCACCAAGTCCTATACAGGACTACAGAAACAAAGCAAGAGGTGCATCAAAACAAACAGCACATGAGGATTTGGCCCAGCACCTTTATCATGTGTCAAACCAAGAGGAAACTTTTTTAAGCTGTAATTTTGATAGACTCAAGGAGTAAGGCACAAGGAAAATATGGCAGTATAAATATTTATTTGTAGCCAGGAGTGGTGGTGCAGGCCTGTAATCCCAGCACTCGGGAGGCTGAGGCAGGAGGATTACTGTGAGTTCAAGACCAGCTTGGGCTATAAAGTGAGCTCAAGGCCAGCCTGAACTGCATAGCAAGACCCTGTCTCAAAGAAGACCAAAACAAATTTATTTATACAATTTTCCCACACTCAGTAGGACAATATGAGAAAATGGGGCACTGGAAAGGCCAGAATAGGAAAGACTTTATCCATGCAGACATTTTAAAATGACCCTATCTTTTTCCCACAACTTTAGGGGACATTAGCTTATTACAGTACCAACTGGGCCAAATCGCCTTCTGTGGTGCAGGGGTGCCTGGCAGGCAGTGAGGAAAGAAGTCCTGTGTGTGATGCACCTTCACCTGCTGGCAGATGCTAGCCTTGTATGGGAGGTTGACGGAGGCAGGCTCGGTTGCTGTACAGAAGCTACAAAAGAGAGTTGCGTTTCTGCCAGTGGCCAGCTCAATCAGCAGCTGAGACAGGGAAGAAGTGGTGAACCTGAAGCTGCAGCCTGTGCCTAATTCAAACTAGTAAGTAAATGGCCACCTAATTCAAGAGCAGAGGAGCGAAGCAAATCAGAGTGGCAGGATTTTGCTTTCTTTTGAAGAAAACTTCACTATCTTAGTCTCCATTTTGTTATATAGCAGTGTCATGACTTCCTACTAGCTTTGAAATATTTTTATCTGTAGACTTATTTTACCACCACAAAAGCAAGATTTTGCCTATTATACTTTGAAAATTAGTTTTTTCATTCATTTCTTTTTTTTTCTTTTTCAGACAAACCAAATGTATATATATTGGATTTCTGTATCATTTGTTATGAACTATAATTTCCTTTAAATTTCCTTCTATTTGTTTATTTTCTTGCTTTTACTTCAGATTCTGTTACATCTGCCCTCTGCTTTGCTGATTTAAACTTCTGCCAAATAGATCTTTTACTGTTTCTTATACATTTTAAGTTCTGTAATGTAACTACTTTTTCTTTGTTACACTTTTTCTTCTTTTGGTTTATTTTATACTCCATTTGATGCTTATTTGTTAAGGAAGTTTCAAATGGTTTATTTTTTAATAATTTTTGATTAATCATCTTTGATAGAATTACGTTTGCTAGACCTGCTATTTGGTACCACAATTTTTTGCAAAATAAGGATATTTCTTTAAGTTGATATGCTTCAGAAGGGGCCCACTAACAATAAAAATAAGGAAAAGATGTTTGCTGTTATTACCATGCTGTATCACCGTGATTATTTCACATTTCTCTGAAACTAATAATGTAATCTTGGAAAAGAGAAAGCATGCATGTTATTACCATGTTAAATTATTGTATGCCTTACAAAACCCAGAAATATTCATCAAAAAATATAAACAATAAGAATTTTATTAATATGTCTAAATTCAAGGAGGTTTCAGATGTATAGCTTCCCAATGTATTAAAAAACTCAATATATTCAAGAAATTATGAGAAAATGAACATTATTTCAAACATATTTATTTAGTAGCAGGTAAAAGGAAAAATTTAAATAAAAAGGGAATTTGTCTACTTCCATTCCCAAAGAGTTGTCAGGTGATACTTGATACAGTGGCATGGTGATAACAAATGTCCTATTTGTATTTACCAGTCTCCCCTTCCCATTTATTCCCTACATAAAAGATCATCTATCCTGTAACCACTGAACAAAGTTCTGACCTTCTCTCCAACTGTTTATGTTACATTGCAAACCTATTAACAACTCCTTGAGAAAGACTAAAAGCATCTGTGTTTCAATTGGCTTTGGCCTGGTTGGGTGCCCATCTTAACCATGCTGTTGTAGTGATATGGAAAATTATCCTTCTTTGGAGTGAGAGGGGGGAACAATCCTATCCATTTCTGGTCCTTCATGGTCAGATAGAAGATGTTGAAGAGGCAACTTCAACTGATGATAGTGATGATGATGATGGTGGTGGTGATGGTGATGATGGTGATGATGGTGAAGATGGTGATGGTGTGGTGATGCTGGTGACGGTGATGCTGGTGATGGTGTGGTGATGGTGGGATGGTGATGATGATGATGGTGTGATGGTGGTGGTGATGGTGTGGTGATGGTGGGATGGTGATGATGATGATGGTGTGGTGGTGGTGGTGGTGGTGCTGGTGATGGTGTAGTGATATTGATGATGATGGTGATGGTGTGATGCTGGTGATGGTGTGGTGATGTTGGGATGGTGATGATGATAATGGTTTGGTGGTGGTGGTGATGGTGTGGTGGTGGTGATGGTGTGGTGATGGTGGGATGGTGGTGATGATGATGGTGTGGTGGTGGTGGTGATGGTGTGGTGATGGTGGAATGGTGATGATGATGATGGTGCTGTGGTGGTAGTGATGGTGTGGTGTAGTGATATTGATGATGATGGTGATGGTGTGATGCTGGTGATGGTGTGGTGATGGTGGGATGGTGATGATGATGATGGTGTGATGCTGGTGATGGTGTGGTGATGGTGGAATGGTGATGATGATGATGGTGCTGTGGTGGCAGTGATGGTGTGGTGTAGTGATATTGATGATGATGGTGATGGTGTGATGCTGGTGATGGTGTGGTGATGGTGGGATGGTGATGATGATGATGGTGCGGTGGTGATGGTGTGGTGATGATGGGATGGTGATGATGATGATGGTGCAGTGGTGGTGGTGATGGTGTGGTGTAGTGATGTTGATGATGATGGTGATGGTGTGGTGATGGTGATGGTGATGATGATGATGGTGCGGTGATGGTGATGTTGAGCGTGGCAATAACAATAATAGCTCAGATGCCCTGATATCTAACAAGAGTAGTCATGGTGCTAATTGTATTCACGTCACTTTAAATGCAGTAACTGCATTTGGTTCTTGTGTAAATTAAGTAATACTATCCACATAAAGTGCTTGTTACCTAACAATAATATTAATGAAAATAACACAATAATTCTTCTTAACATTAAAAGAATGGTAACACTAGCAGTTATAATAAGAAGGGGAATAATGGTGACTGATATTAGCAACATCAACAGTGAGAGGAAGCAGCAGGTACTGTTATCCTCTGAATTTTATAACTGTGACAGGAATAGGATATATGACTATTTTAAGGTAACAGAGATTACATTAATTTAAGTTCCAGAGCTAACATTCTACCCATTGTCTATCTGGTTGAAACAGTTACTCAAAAAATACAGATATTTATGCAAAAAATAGGACTCAAAATCAAAAGAATATTAGAGGAAATGGAAAATTATACCATGTACTTGAAGATGCAATATATACCATGTAAGAAGATGCAATATTTAAAAGATTAAAGTATGATTTTGCTAAAATCACAACTAAATTCCCAGTGAGAGAGTGTGTGTGGTGGGGGGAAGATGTGTTGTTTGGGGAGTGGAGGCAGAGATAGTCATGCTTCTCAAACATTTCCTTTATTCCCCATATTCTTAGCTTCCCTAGAGTGAGGTAAGACATTATTCCCTATTAAATAGTCACATATGGTTGTTTACAATGAAAATTAATTTTCCTGAAAATTTAGAACTTGGTTTCCCTATCATATTAGTCACATTTCAAGTATTTAATACCCACACATAGTTAATGGCTAATCTATCAAACATTGCAGACTACAGAATATTTCCATTATTGTAGAAAGTTCCCTTGGACAGCGCCATTGAAGATAGTAAGTTAGGAAGAGGAAATACGTCTTTTTAACCCATAGGCAATTCTCCAGAGCCACCCTCTGGTAACCAAGGAGTAGAGAGGACCACATGTTATTACTAGTGGGGCTATAAAGCACTGAAACCTCAGTCAGTCTGGGTATCATTGCAGTTCTGTGGAGAAATCCCTCCTCCAGCCCCACTCAAACCAGCCCAAGCAGCACACAGACTTGAGTAAAAAGTAAGCTTCGGCCGTATCATACTGCTGAGATTGGGGTCTGTACCATAATTTAAACTACCCATTTATGACTATGACAGAAATAACAAATGGTAGGATAGATACAAGGGTCAGGATATATGACAAAGTTATATTAAAATACAAGTACTATACTGTTTAAAATGCTGGAAAAGAGCAAATAACAAATATGTGATATTTAGTACACTGCAAAGTAACAAGAAAGAGCTCAGGAATGGGCAGAAAGATCAGGGAGACAGAACGGATGTGAGAATAAATGAAAATTTAGTGTGAAGTGAAGGTCTCATTTCTAATTACCTATCTTCACTCTTGCACCTCTGCAGTGCTAACCAATGGCTTAGTGTCTGAGAGGAGACCTCCACTCTCTCAAAAGACTTGGCCCTGATAGAGCCGTCTAGCAACTAGATCCACCAGCACAATATGCATTTACAATTTTATAATCTCTTAGCCTGTCCTCAATAAAGTCAATTTCCACCCTGTTTTCTTCTTAATTGTAACTGCCTGAGGCATTCTATTAACTTATTATCTGTAACCATTTCAATTCCTTAGAGTTCTACCCACAAGGCCAATCCATTCTTACAGGCCTCACCATTCATACCTTTTAATGAAACCAGAACTTTTTTCTCTCATAGTACAATGTTTTATGAAACATAAGCTCAAATTTTCTTAAATCTGAATTTTTCCATCTGTGGTTTCTTGTGATTCCCTTAGTATTAAAATAGTGTTTTACATTCAATAGAAAACATGTCCTATTCTGTATGTTATTGATGTCATTAACATTAAATATGTTTAAATTTAACTTTTCACTTATTTCACTATGCATAATCATAGACACATAGTAATAAATATAAAACACTTTTAGAGACCCATACTATGTAACATTATGTACACTCTTGGTAATGACATTTGTCCCATTTTCTCATGGAATATTCTATTCAAATTTGGCATTATCTACCAATTTAATAATATTTTTGAGTCTAAATAATGCCTGAATGTGACTTGTCTTTATTTTCTTGATGCTATATGGAGATAAAATGGCTACTATTTGGGTGAAAAAAAGTACATTTTTAATGTTATTCTGTACACCAAAATAAATACTAGGTACATCAATCCAAATGTTAAAAAATAAAAAAACAAAGTTATTGGAAGAGTAAATAAATGAGGTAACAGTTTGATAATTTAGAGGAACATTTTTCTACTTGTGGCACAAATAGAAAACTGATAAATTTTACTGTAATTTTGAAATGTTTTAACCACAACAAAAAGTTTGTAATATGTTTTATTATATAAAAGTTAAGTCATCATGAGTGAAAATAAGAATACTTTTCTGATACATACAGTGGAGACAGAGTTTAGATATTATATGAAAAGAAAGTTTAGAAAAAATATGTACAAATACCAAAAATATGTATGAAAAGATATTCCAACACCCAGGTATCCAAGGAAATGCACATTTTGAAATGTGAAGAAATTGTTCCCACATCTTCCTACCACCGTGGAAGCTCAAATGGCTGACTGAAGGTCAAGGCTGAGGAGCAGCTGGTGAAATGGACAGAGGCACAGGGTAAAATATCTTCACTTTGAAGAGTAATTTTTAAAATGTTGTAGGGTCCAAAATAGTCTCCCATTTGGTAGGGCAGCCATAACATTGAAATCTAGCCCAGGGAGAGAATATCAAAACATGCAGCATAAGAAAGAGCTGAGAGACCAAGTCACTGATCAAAACTTACAAAGCACTGTTTTACAGTTACCTAAAGTGATGATACCCACGTATATGGTAAGAAGTCAAGAATATATATTAAGAAAATAAAAGAAAGTTGACTACATAGCTGCATATGTATATATGAAATAATTTGTGAGAAATTATATTTCAGAAATTTTGTGCATATATATGTATAAAAATGAATGAAAGAATGTTGATTAAATAGTTATTATGGTGTCCATTTCATGAAATTTCAGATGATCTTTCTCCTTAGTACTTTTTCTGTTGTTTTTGAGTTTACAATGTATTTGTGTTTGCTACACTAAAAGTCATATTATGTAAATAAAAAATAATAAATTATATATCATTCCTAAATTCTTGAACAATATCTACAGTATTTGATGAAAATTATTGTGATAGTGTTACATCTATATTTACTGCATGCCCCAAGTAGGTTGGCTTACTGGTGAAGCATACAATAATAAAAAAGAGAGAGAGAACTGACATGTTGATAAATTGACAAAGATCATTATTCTTTGCTTATAAAAACACCAGCTATCAATGTTAGTCATTCAATAAATGTATTTTAAGTGTATCACATAGTGAAATATTACAATAGGACAAGTAGATTCATTAGAGAAAGACAGACTAAGAGGAGGAAAGATACTGGAGTTTTGCTTGGTGACAAGGAATATGATCAAACGAAAGTTGCGAACTTCAAGAAGTTTATAAAAGATGTGCAAGAGATAGCTATGCAGGAGTTAAGGACATGCCATTCAAAAATGCGGCCTACTAGGGATATTGATTATTTTAATCTGGAAATATTGCAAAAACAGTAGTTGCAGTAAGGGGTATCTGTCCCAAGTTTACCTACCCACAGCAAGTGATAGAGATTTGTTTGTCTGCCTTTCCTTTACCAGAGTGAGTGAAAAGTAACTCTTATCATCAGAGACTGAATCTAGTAGACCTAAGTAAAAACACTAAAGTACGCCTTTTCTTCCACTAAGATTATAACATCTCCAATATATCTTTCTGACTTTTTTAGAATTTACTTCCCTACCCCAGATTCCTTTGTACTGTTATTTCTTCACAAATTTATCGTATTTTATCTAAAAAATATCTTGCTCTGAGGCTAATGAAACTTATATACTTTGATCTTAGTATTCTGTCTTATGTTTTTATGGTTCTTAGATGAGCCAAAGGTTCAACTTCAGGAATAAGATGGATACAGATGATCATTAGACTGCCCTGCATAACCCCTACCAGACTCTGTAACCCCTGCCACACCCCAGGCCAGTCTGCAGAGGAATTCCATCCTGAAGATACTTAGAGTATCACTGATATTGAGCTGAAATGGTTAATGAAATACCAGCTAAATTTTTAACTTTAAGCCTCTTAGTATAAAGTATCTCCAGAAATGGTAGATGCTTGATCGGAGGAAATACTACATGTGCTCATTAAATTACATCAACATAACACTCTTCAAAATAGCCTTGACATCGCAGTTTCCTATAAATTAGCCGTGACTTACTATGAATTTTTCCTGCTTACTTAAACAAATCCTATTGAGTCAGCCACTTTCCATGCCCATACCATGAACTCTGTTAGTGAGTTATCCTCAGACTGTCCACACCGTATCTGATAGTGCTACAAATTCCTTACGGTCAGAGGTCCTGTGGAATGAAAGGAAGAGTTCCTGGTAATAAAAGGACCCCACTTCAGGGAAGACTTGATACTGGGCATAATAATATTTCAATCTTAATAGCCTAAGGAGGTCTCTGGGATTCATCAGAAAGAATCCCTGGCTCTTAACCAGAAAGATACTCCTGGAATCATAAGGACCTAATAAATAGTGAAATGCCAGCAGCATACATTCATCTCTGACAACTTTCTTTTGGCTGCAGAGGGGAATACCATGAAATTGCAGAGTGTTGCCCTGTAGAAGCAAGGAAAGATCACAGAACCAGGGAGAGATCACAGAACCAGGGAGAGGTCATAGAACCAGAGAGGGGATATAGAACCAGGGCAGCCCCACGAGCTGCCTCAGAGGTAGCTGCAGGGGAAATTTTTGAAATTATTTTAGTGAGTGACTGAAGCAAACTGATAGAAATACTCTCTGTCCTCCCTTTTCAGCTTTCAAAGTAGACACACCTCCCTGCATTAGGGAGACAATACGATGTTTACACATGAGATTCTGGTTTATTTCACTTATGAGTATGGTCTGTGGTTGCATCCATTTACCTATAAAAGCCTTGAGCTTATCTTTCTCATTGAAAGGAACAGTCAGTGCTTATATTGTTTGATCAATTTTGCATGCCTGTATCTGGTAATCTAGGTAACTACTTTGAAGATAACAATAAGCAATATATTAACCTTTGTTAATATCCTATCACCTTGTTTTGAAATTCTGTATCATTTTTACTGGGCTTTTTGTCTCTTTTAAATTAAAAAGGAAGAGAAAAAAAGCAGACACACTTTACTTGTTTTATACATTGAACTTCCAGTAGGAGTTGGTTGAGGTACAGGAAAATTCACAAGACATTTGTACCAAAAGATTTCTGAGTGTTTTTCCATGGAAAATAAGGTGTTCCTTAACATATTCTTTGATTATCTAATTCCATGAGGACTCTGAACCCCTCGTTTTCTTTAAGCTCTTTCATAACTTGCACTGTGTGTAGATAGATAACTGATAGGAATGCAAATGATACTTGCCCACAGACATGGCATTTTATGTTACATGAGTGTAAGGATTTCACACTAGATATCATCAAAACTTTTCTCACCAAAGGTATCTTTACTGTTAAATGAACACATGTGCTGTCATCACTCATGATTTAGAAAGGTGAATTAATTGTATAACTCCACATTTTGTAATACACACACACGCACACACACACACACACACACACACACACACACACTAAGGTTGAACTACCAGTGTGAAAACTCTGAAGTCATATAGACTGTGTTTAGTTACCAACTTTCTCTCTTACTTCCAAGCATATGATTTAGGCAACTTATCTTTCTTTGCCTCAGGTCCTTTATCTGAAAAATCTAGACAGTAATAGGACTTACCTTTAGGACTGACAACAGCATTAAACTGGATCACAATTACTAAGCTCTGGCATATAAAATGTGTTCTACAAATGTTATATGAGTTAAAAGAATACACATTTGGGTATACATCTTAGCCTGCTCTCTGTTACTGTAACAGAATACTTGAGAGTTGGCAACTCATAAAAGAAAGAAATTTGGCTCACAAGTCCTGGAAGTTAGGAAGTCCAAGAACATGGTACTGGCACCTACTTAGCTTCAAACAAAGGCTGCATAATAATATGGAAGGGCAAGAAGGGTCATATGGTGACAGAAGTAGGAGAAAGACAAAGATGACTCTGTTATAACAGCCCACTCCTGTAATAACCAATGCCACTCGTAGTCCTTTGAGTACATGGCCTCACTCTCTTCATGAGACCAAACCCCCACGTCCTAAACCCCAGAAGGTTACTCCTCCTCCCAACACCATGAGGGAGGGAATTAAATTTCAACACAACTTTTGGAGAGGACAAACCCTATTCAAACCATGGCAATATATTGAAATTCTAAAGAGTTTATTTCAACAGAAAAATTCATATATAGGAATAGCATCAGACTACAACAAGTTCAGTGTACCACTGGGAATGGGGGAGGAGTGGTGAAAGAAAAACATCAACAAAGTGGTCATGGGAGCAAGACAATGTATTTGATTAAAGTGAAAAGTGCCTAGTGGGAGGAAACAGTTAGTAGCTTCCTGTTTGTTTAAGGTTAAGTTGCATTTTATGGTCTACATTAGGCTTCAATATGCTTAGGCAATATCTAAGTCCTTGACCCTGTCTCAACCGCAGGACTTCCCAAATGATGTTTCTAAGAAGGTATGCTCTTATGATAATTGCCAGCTTTATCATCCATGATAGCCAAAGGCATGGTTTGCTTATAAAGCAGTTATTACTTTGAGATCCCCTAGCATAAAATGTAAGGATACCTGGATTTATCCCTTAGATAGGATTGTAAAATCCATAAACTAAAGTTATGTATGTTGGGTTCTATTTTAATGCCATGAGGACATCTCTCGTTTGCAGCAGCTATGCGGCAAATTACTCAATAATATCAAAAACCCTTCTGTAGTACTAATAAGTATCCCCTTTGATTCATGACTGAATTTCAGTATTTTTAGGGCAGATTCCATTCATAAGAAGTACACAAGGAGTCAACTGTTATTGTTGAAAACAATACCTTCAGGGATGTCTATGTACCATTAGTATTGTGAATTAAGTAGTCAAATGCCCAAATTCTACTGTAATTTAGCAGCAGTTGACTGAAATAGAGTACTTGATTGGTATTGGCAATAAAATATAATAAATGATAAGAAATAATGTGATTTTATCCTTCACATATGAATATGACATCTAATTATCACATATTTGAGTCCATATTTTTCTTGACCGGATTTGCTTAACCCTGTACTATTCCCTGCAAACTTAACCACAGTGTTTGTACATAGTAGGTGTTCACTGTATGTTAAATACTCTAGAAATTATTGTATATTATACTTTGTTACCTACTGATAACTACATACAACTGTGACCTTCCAATAAAAATAGAAGCAAAACATTCTTTCTCCAATCACAGAGGGACACCTCTTGTTCATTTTTAGTTCTTTCATTATTGTTCCTCCTCTCTAAGCTCTCTTTTACTCTGTCCTAAAATGCTTATAATTAGAAGACAGCAAGGCATCAACTACTTCCTCTGGGCAAGTTTGTGCCTCAACACCTCTCAGTGACCTTCCACGCTAATTAAACTATGGTGAGAATAAAGAACATTGGTACTTAACTGAAATAAAAAGCAATTAAGTGGAAACATTTGGAGATGATTGTATGTTAATAAGAAATCTTAATCAATGTGTATACCTATGAGACTAACAGAGGCACCTTTGAAGAATTAGCATTTTCTAATCAAACAAAATACAAACTTCCTTGTTTCCTAAGATGTGCACAAGCTCATAAATGCCTTTGATTTGTCTCATAGACAGAAAAATTAAAATCTTCTTTATTCTCTTTGTAGTCTTCTGGAAATAATGAAATATCCCTAAAGCAGAGTTTGCTATCCTTAATATTTTAATTGGGAGTGCTGTAAAGTTTATTCAAAAAACCTAAGGGTGGCTTTTTTCTATCTTTCTAAACCTTGAAAGCACAATAACAATTTGAATTTCAAGTGCCAGAAGTAAAATAGATTAAATGCAGAAAGTTTAGAGGAGGGGCTAGCAAACTGTGATCATCACTGCATCCATTCAATCTAAAGGAATGAAGACTTTAAAAGGATTTTTTAAAAGATAAATTTGTAAAAGGGGAGACTATATGGTAAAGATCATAAAATATTTGCTCTCTGCCCGTTTAGAGGAGGTTCGCCAATCCCTTACTTAGGCGGTAATCTGAAATGCATGTATCAGTATAACTCACATAGAAAAGCATCCTAATTCCATGTAACACTGAGTTAAGGTCTAGAATGAGAAGTTAAATTTCACTTTCATTTTCTCATGAAATCATGAATTAGTTCATTAAATATTATTCCATTCTAAATATCTACCAAGGAAGGGTCATAAACTCTCCAGTGCCTTAACAGTTGTTCCTGTCTCTATTCTCTTACAAAGAAACCAGAACAGATGCATCGCCCTGCGTCTTCCAACAGCAGACGCTGACAGGCTCTGACCCCAAAGCTTGCAGAAGCTTCACTACACTGTCTCAGCTTTTTACTGTAATGAATATGCAGCAATCCATTAGCTCTTTTGGCTAATATAAAAATAATTTAATTAAAAACTGCATTTTAGTATAAAATGAATACTCTTAAGGTATAAAAAGCAAATTTGTTTATTAAGTAACTGATTTTATGTAAGTTTTATTCAGTATGAACTGTCTTTTAAAGTATCCTCCCTCTCCTATTGCCCAGTCATTATTGCATGGTATACTTCAGTCCAGTCCACAATGTTCAAATTAATGCATTTTCTCAAATGTTCAGTCTTAGTTAGTGAGGTTGTTCATGTATAAACCACAAGAATTTCAGCATTATTTACCTCACCTACTCAGGGCATATGATTCTGTATAGAGTACAGCTTCCGGCTGATAAACATAAGCATCAATAGCCAAAGACATATGAAGTTTGTAATGATTAAAATATTATGAGATCTCTGCAATAGCTTTTCTAGAGAAGTTTGAAAACCCTAGAGTTTGGGGTAGAACTCTCTAGATATTAACTTTCATTAAATTAAATAGAAAATTTGTTTGCTAGCAGGGAAATGTAGGTGTATATCAACCTTGTCCAGAAAAACTGAATCTGCTATGTTCTAGAATACTGTATTTTGTATACATACAAACACTTCATAAATATTCATATACCTCTTAAAAGAATAAATAATATTTCATATGACACACATAATGATCAACCCTAGCTAGCATGGATGAAAGAGAATTTTGATTCTTTACTGCTCTTTATCACTCTGATTTAACAAATTTTTTAATGCCCTGTTTTTGTGCACAGTATTATACTAGAACTCGTCCCACCCTACCAAATAAAGTGCAAGAAATACTCCAGCCCTTCTGGGAACTTAGGATCTCCTTCAAGAGGCCAACAATACTTTGTTGATCCTAGCGTTGCTTGTTTTTCATTGTTAATATCTTTAAGTGAGATATGTCATACTGATATAGGAGATAAGGCAAGGCAAAGTGGGCTGAGGAAATGAGCTGGACCTGTCATTCGCAAGATCCCAGGGCAACAGGAGGATCCAGTATGTAGAATTTCTCGGGTGCTCCCACGAGATGTAGATGGCATGAAAAGGACTGGCTATCAGGGAAAGCCGCTATCCTGTGTGAGTTTGCATGGTATCCGTTGCTGCTTCTGAACGCAGTGTGTACTTTCATTTTTGCTTTTACCTTTTTTTTTTTTTTCTTTGCTTTGCCCAAGTTCGCTCTGCAGAGCCTGTTTCCTCCATACCCATTCACCCCATACCTTTTAAATAAACTTTGTGGCACCGTTATTGGCTTATCTCCTCCAATGCTTTGAGGCAAGAAGGACCTGGAATACTTTCTATTGGCAGCCATTTCTAAAGAAAGCACCCTTCAGCATTGCTCTTGATCCGGCTGAACTCAGAATGTAGCTTTCCCTGCATAAATATGCTTAAGACTTCGTCCTTGTTTGTATCATTCCAGTTAAATTATGTGCTTTGTGGATTCTATACGAAATGAATTTAATTCCTTTGCATTAATTACGTTACAATGTAATGTTACTCAATTCTATCGCATTGAAATGAAAAAAAAAAATTGTTTCCAAAAAAATGAACTGACACTAGCAATCAATTTTACACAAACAAATGAAGCAAATGGTTGTTTCAGGGAAATGTCCATATTTTCTTTTTGCAATTTTTTACTTATTTTGTCAAAAAGCAAAGTCCCCAAAATAATTCTGCAAGTGAAAGAGAATTTCCAAAAAGATGAACATGTGTTGTAATTATACACACACACACACTATTGAGAGAGAGAGAGAGAGAGAGAGAGAGAGAGAGAGAGAGAGAGAGAGAGGGAAAGAGGGATTCTATTACATTCTAAACACTTCAAATAAGGGCAAGAGGCATTGCCAAATCCCCTAGAATGAAGAATTTCAAATCAGCAGATTCCTGCCTATTATAAATAGTGTTAATTGGCCTTATTGCTTTCCCTCGTTATTTTCAGGTGAATAAAATAATGTATCCATTTCATTTGAACTCTAATGAAGTGGTGCACTTATAAAACTAATAAGTGGCACTGCAAGGCTGTTTGTGTCCAAACCCAAATGAATGATTTGAAGATGTCAGACTTTAATAGAGATCTAGAACAGCTTTAAAATCAAAGTACTACTTGAGTTTTGTTTGAAAAATGAGTTGGATTTTAAAATTTGGAATGAAAGGGAAATCACCATAGATGGGACAAAGATCATAAGAAGACACATACAATCAGGTGAATTCTGGTATATCTAAGGGGTGAGGTAGACAATGAAAAATACAGTTTGGAGAGAGGTTTTAAATCTAGACTGAGTTTCCTGGAACTCCAGCTGAGAGACCGAATCATATGCCATGGTAAATAAGGATGATATATACTTCTTTTTTATTTTGGGAGAATATTTTATTGTGTTTCAAATTCTAGATTTGCAATTATTTCTCGTAAGTAGCATTTTAAAATACTAGTTCATTGTTTTTAACAGCACTGCTTCTGTTAAAAAATAATTGGTAAAATTTTCATCAATCCTTTGAAGTTACTGCAGTTTCTTCATCTTGTTTTCTATGTGCAGAATGCTAAACATATCAGCTGAAATTTTTATTGTCTTGAAAAATTCTTGACCATTCCTCCTGCCAAAACCTCTTTCTGTTCTTCTCCTCTGACTCTAATTTCATGTATACTGAACTTTATTTTCTGTCCCATAGATATGTGACATCTGTTTCATTTTACCTTCTACTTTTTTCTCTGTGTTTCAGTTTAAATCTTTTGTCTTGACGTATGTTTCCATTCACTAGTCCTGCTTCCCACTGTTAAATCCAGTTATTGAGTTCTGAAGTGTGAATATTGTAATTTTTAATTTAGTAATTACCATTTGATTATTTTGAATAGATTCCAATTCACCAATAAATTTATTCAATTTCTTCTTTATTCTCCTGAACATAGTAATGGTATTCTAAAGTCATTGTCTGATAATCCTAATAGCTACCTCAACTGTGTGATTATTTATATTGTCCATGAGTTTTTCTTTTTGTTTATTATCTCAGATTTTGTTTTATAGTCCTATCACTTCTCAACTCTTGTAAATTTGATGCGATGCTAAACATTAAAGCAATTATAAAAGCTCTGGGGGATGTGACCCTCTTCTCATCAGAATTTATTTCTTTACTAGCCACAATGAGGATGAATTATCTTTCCTCAACCAGGGATTGAGCCAAGTTATGGTTGGTTACTTTTACAGAATATTTAATTATTTTTGCTATCTCTTTGTTGTACCCAAGGCTTAGTGCTCCTAGACTTTTAGCTGAGAGCACTATTTCTTCAATAGGACCCCAAATCCTGACAAGTCCTTAAGTGTAACTTCTGTGTTCTGAAAAATTCTGATCTCTATTTTATCTGTTTTTAGATTGGAGTTGGAGTCTTCTGCATAGTGTAGTTTCAGCATTTGGCAAATGTCTTGGGAACAAAACTATATGTGTTTGAAACCCTCAGACTTGTTTTCTCTTATCCATGGAAAACTGGCAATTGGCATGGTATCTCTGCCCTCCAGAGTGGTTATTTCCTGAACAAAGCCTAGCTTTCTCAGCTATTTGCTACACCCAGAAGCACTGGTTACAGGTTTCCTCCTGATTTACAGCTTATATATCTCTTTAGAATCTCAGATCTTTTCATCCTGATTTCTTCAGTTGCTCACTGAAGCTTTTAAATACAAGATTTTTGCATTTTGTTTATTCTTAAAAAGACTGCCACTTAACAGAAAACTAATTCATCACACCCATCCACAGAAATTTCTATAGGCTCTTCAACCATAGATTAATATAAAAAATTGTTATTTGTTATATGGAATAAAAGGAAAGAAGGAAAATGGCTAAGATGGAACAGATCTTGACATACTGAGTAGAAATTACAAGGAAATTTAGAACTCTGAGAACATTATTTCTATCTTTGTACCTCTGTGTTAGATTTCCATTGCTCTAACAAAATACCTGAGATAAGCATTTTAAAGGAGGAATGGTTTATTTTGGTTCATGATTTCAGAGGCTCCAGTCTATGGTCACTTGGTCCTATTGTATTGGGTTTGTGGTAAGAATAAGGAAATCATAAACCTTGGTGGGAGTACATGACAGAGGAAGTCTGTTGGTCTTATTGCAGTGGGAAATCAAATAAAGAGAGCAAGAGGGTGGTCCAATATCCCCCTGAAGGGCACACTTTTAGTGGCTAAATTTCTTCTCTCACAAGGGTTTTAGCATCTACAGATAGCACCACAGACTGGAGACAGCCTTTCAATACGTGCATCTTTGAAGACCTTTAAGATTTACACCATAGCAACTAAGTATATTTTCTTGCTTTACAGATGAATTAATAAAGGACTCAGACATTATTACATTTATTACCCCCAGATCTGCATCTCTTCTGCATGGAATAGTGTAGCTTTGCTTTGCCATCTCTAAGCTTCACTTGCTTGGTCTGTCAAATGAGAATAATTATGTCTACTTCGTACAATAATGACAGTTGAGATAAAAGCACATGAGAGCATCTCATTAGAGGTAGATATTTAAAGTTAACTGGAATATGTTATAATCATGTATGGTGAGATATGGAGACATGGAAATAAATGTCATGAAGGGAGAATTTTTTATATGTTCAGTTCTATAAAGGTAAGAACCATGTTAGGCCATGCAGAGCCATATAGAGAACCACCAGGAGGCAGAGAGAGCAGGTAGAGTAGGTGGAAAAGCCTTCACTGTGATTTTTGTTGAAGGGAAGGGAAGGCAGGATCAGAAGCTTAGCACTGGCTAGTTTGAGCAATTTCAGCAGCCATAGAAGCAAAGCCCTGTCCCAAGTCTTCTAGTGCCTGGCCCTGGATAATTACATGGGTGGTTGGTGGCTTGGACAGAGTGTGAGCACCCGATAAGGTCAGAGGATAGACTTTCAGAGAGGGAGGTCACTCCCAGTCAGCAAGGCCTCAAGATATCAAAACTTTGAAATGTGTGACCAAAGCATGATTAATAAAATATCTAAATGTAACGGTATCTTTCTTAATTCCCAGTAGTCTATCAACACTAAGCTTATAGAAAACAGTGGAAGACTATAGAACTTTTAAACCCTACCTTCATTGCTTATTATAACATATGCGAACAGACCCTCAGATCTTCAGAGTCTCCCATAGCTGAGTTCAGTGCTGTTTAGACAACCTGCAGAATGTGATGTTAATTGCAATAGTATTTCAATTAATAATTTTGAAATTTCAATTTTAGGTGTTTTCAAGCAGCTGTTGCTTATTATGTGTGCAATTATTTTCTAATAAAAGTCACAACAGAAGCATATTTTCAAAGTATAACATACTGTGCACATTATGCCCATTGTTTGTTTTTATTGAATTCTCTACCCTGACTATAAACACATTTGTCATTTGGGCAATGTTCAACAGTCTTCAAAACTAACAAATTAACATCTTCATTGAATATGAATTTTGGGGGTGTCAGGAATTTAACAGTGTTAGAGTACATTAGTTCCAGAACTGCTAAAAGAAGAAATATCTCTATACAGTACACTCTTAGTCTCCTAAAAACTGAGCAATTAAAAAAAAATTTCAAAAATTTATAATTTACTAATTCAAAACCAAAGTTTATCATAACAAGTAACCCCAAATTATAAGGAACTCTACTCGAATTTCATATTAAATTATTTTTACAAAGAGCACAATATATTTCCACAAACATAACCCCCCAGCAGAAGATGTAGGGGATGAACACCCATTCAAGACATTTTACCCAAATCCTTTTCTCAAATCTATGTCCTAAAGGCAACATTTCTCCTATACATTATGTGAGCTTCTCATGAAGAAAGCCACTAATACAGTTCCTCTCCTCCCTCTGCCCCTTTCTTCATCCCTCCCTCTGGGGATGTTGAGATAGACAGATATGTAAAATATGTCATGTGATGACAAACAAGGTAATTAACATATATGTCACCTCATACAGTTATCATTTCTTCATAGTAAAAGCATCCAAAATCCTCTCTTCTAGCTATTTTAAAATACTCTTTACTCTCTTCTCTTTATTGTGCTACACACTAGACTTTATTTTTCCTATCTACTTATATCTTTGTCCTATTACTATCTGTTAAGCTGGTATGACTTAGATCTATAATGTCCCTCCAAACTCTCGTGCATTCAAAGTTGGGGCTTTTGAAAGGTGACTGGATCATGGGGGTGCTATATTCATCAGTGTATCCATCCACAAAGAATCCAGCAACTGTGTATGGTGCGAGGAGGTGGGCCTGGTTGGAGCTGGGTCACAGGGAACGTGGTTTGCCAGGGTGTGTCTCCCTCCTTACCTCCTTCTTTCTCTCTGCTTCCTGGCGATCAAAAACAGCTTTCTCCTGCCAGACCTTCTATCATGTCATTTCTGCCTTGGAGCCGGCCAACCAAGGACTGCAAGTATGAGCCAAAGTAAGCCTTGTCTCTTGAAGGTGCAGGTGCTGGATATTGTGTCCCACCAAAAATAAAGTAATCAAGACACCATCCTTTTCCCATCCCATTTTGATAACCAGTATTCTATTCTCTACTTCCAAGAAGGTAACTTTTTCAGATTGCACATACCAATGAGATCACAGGGAAAGAATATCTGGACTTCTCTGATCGGTGCTGTCTTTCTCATTCTTGGCGTGAGCCTCCTGGCAGGCAGCCGAGTGCCCCCAAGACTCTTCATGCCACAAATCTCACCTAGGACAGGTGCTTCCACCAGGGGACACAAGATATATTAGATTACCTAATTTTGGGTTTATCATTAAACTAGCCCTGGGCATTATTAGCATTTTGATATATTTTGATCCCCTTCTTTTGTGACATGCTGTTTTAATCTCCATCTTTATTCTTTTACAGCTTTAATAGTACAGAACCTGCACAGAGAAGGCAGCACTTCACTTGGAGACTTTTGTGTTATGCAGTTCAATACCTCTTCATCGCCACTGCACTGCAGCATGCACGATTACTTCCATTGTCCTGGGGGCTGGGGATTTAGCTCAGTGGCAAAGCGCCTGCCTGGCAAGCGCAAGGTCATGAGTTCGGTTCCCGGTACCGGAGAAAAACCAAAAACCATTGTCCTGGTTCTTTTGGTGCTTTGGCATTTCAATATGTGTAGAAAACACTAATTTGTTGTATTTCCTTTCTGTGGATTCTATGTTAGCCTACTTATAACAGTAGTCTTAAAAGGTCTGGCATTCCCCAGAGATTTAAGATATTTACAGTAAGTAAGACGTAGGATATGGACTTGGGCTGGGTGGTTGGGAATATCTGAGAAGCCAAAGTTGTGAAACTAAAATGAAGAGATCAAGATTCTAGGAACTTCATCCTAGTTTCAAAAGAAAGTTTAACTCATTTGTTTAATACACTGAGCTTCCATAAAAGCTTATGTTTGAAAGCATTTCCACTACTTGAATAACTTGGCATGTTAAAAATTATAGTTCCCGGGGCTGAGGATTTAGCTTAGCGGCAAAAGCGCCTGCCTGGCAAGCGCAAGGTCGTGAGTTCAGTTCCCGGTACCGGAGAAAAAACCAAAAAAAAAAAAAAAAAATTATAGTTCCCTACCGTCTTTCTTGATTAGAGAAATATTTAACAAATTTATTATGATGTAATGTATTTAACACATGACAAAAGCTGTTTTGTTGGAGAATTTTCTTGAGCTTCCTTGGTATGAGAGCTTACATTCTGAGAAACACAATTAAGGTCAAGTTTGGGACTAGGGACTTACTTGGGAAAAGAGAATTTCTTGAAATAGTCACACACTTTATAAGTGTTTTCACTTCCAAGTGACTTTCACAAAATTAATAATGAGAGTTTAACCATGTGCCAGTGTTTTAGTAGGTTTAGTGTTGCTAACTCATTACCATAGACTGGATAACTTACAAAGAAAAGCTCACACATTTTTGGAAAATGGGAAGTTCAAGATCAAGATGGTGGTGTGTTAGTCCATTTCCCACTTCTATAACAAAATACCAAAGGTAGAGTATTTTATTAAGAAAAGAGGTTTATTTTACCTCATAGTTTGAGGCTGAAAGTCCAAGGTTGAGTGGCTCCACTAGTTTGATCTGTGGTGTAGGCCTTCTTGACTGCCTGACATCATGGCCAAAGACATCATGGTGGGAGTGATCACATTGGGAGATAGAAATTCAGAGATTAAAAGCAGCCAGTGTTGCTCTTTTTTTAAAAAATTTTATTTTAATGAGAGTAAAACACTCCAACAAGAACTAACCAGAGTCCTACAAGAACTATATAAATTCTTTCTGAGGGAAGCATCCTCAATCACAGTACCTGATTACCTTGCACGAAGCCCCACCTCTTAATGCCTTAACCACCTCTGGTTATCACCTCACCAAAGATCAAGCTTCCAACACACCAACCTTTGAAGGAAACGTTTGAACCATATCTAAAATCAGCATCAAGTGGGGACCTCCTTGTTACCTCATAGCTTAGAGGAATAAGGGAGCATATGTGTTCAAGTCTCTCTTAATCTTCTCTTAAAGCCACTAATCCCATCAGAGGAGCCCCATTCTCTGTCTTTTTCCAATCCTAGTTGCTTCCCAAGGTCCCACCTCAAAATCTACTGTCACATAAGTTGAGGTTAACTTTCCAACACTGACTTTGGGAGATACATTCAAACTGCAGCAACAAGCTACTGTTGTTTTCTGGCCCCACATATCAGCTCATTTGATCATCCTAACAGCACTATCAAGTATATATTCTTTTTCAGAGGAAGATAGTAAGATACAAAGAGATTAAGGGATTTCCCTGGGGTCAGATGTCCACATCAGTAGTAGAGCTCTTACTGGAAATACATGATTAGTTTCCAAAGTCAATGATGTTCCACCACTCTGAAATTCTGCCTCCCTAGATTAGTTCTTGTAATGCCATCAATGATCCAGAAATTAAGTACAGGTATTCATACTGTACAAGTAAGGTAATTGAGGGTTTGAAAGATGAAGTAACATATCCAAAGGAAGCTAGTAAGAAAACTAATTCATCTCATACAGTTATCATTTCTAATGATATATTAGAAGATCCAAATAGGACACAGCTGATTTCATATTTTTCGCTTTCTTTACTGTTTTTTATTTTTCTTCATCTGACAGTAGGGCTAGGTTCAGATGACTTCATAACCTGAGCAAATCACTTTTTAAGTTTTCTCATTCACAAGGTTTTAATTATAACTGCTTTGAGGTATGGTTCTAATGGAACAGAAGAAACATGTGAGCTGGAGTGTATCATGCAAATACAAGGTGTATTAGCTGCTGTTATTTGGGGAGGCACAGATTTACTTCCCATGATGCTTTTCACCTATTTCTCAATATTCACAGAGGCGAGCAGGAAGGGATATATTTTTAAACAATGTTAATTTCATCCCACGGCTTTTGATTATTCATCTCTCTGAGTGAAGCAGTCTCATTACATTCAGTCATTTGCTCTAAATGCTTGGAAGGCATCCAAACAGTTATTTGTTCAACTCAATCTAAGTTTATTGTCTTAAATAAATCAAACCTGACAAATAACTCTGTTTCAAAATAGTCTTTAAAAGTGGGTGCTAAAGTGACATTGTCAATTTCAAAAATCATGGGTGATTTTAAGGCTTTTAACAAAACATTTTAAAAGCTTGACATTTTAATTTATTACTGCATTGCTTTCTGCAACTGTACTTTGATTGGTTCTTACTACTTACTAGGTAGTAATTTTTACATGTAAAATATAATTTATACTTTTAATAATCAAGTATGAACAGTGTATGTATGAGCAATGTAAATACAAAATTCTTCTTCAAGAGCCAATGCTTTGCTTCATTTAATTTTCACATTTTAAAACTGTTAATATCAGTGGCTTCAAACAGATCAAAACTAGATATATTTAATTTTCATAAAAAGATGTGGGTGTTCATTTATAATTCTGGAAGCACATTGAGGAATATGAAAAATAATTTTCTCATTGCATATAATGAAAATGAAAGAAAAGCAGGCTAATAATATGGTCCTAATTATCACAAGTGCTGAACTTCAGAATCTACACTGAGAAGAGATAAAGTAATGAAAAAATGTTTAATCAATACATTTGAGTAACATAAGATTAAAATCAGTCAATAAGTTTTCAGAAAATTTTTATCATTTCAATCCAATCAAGGTGAAGAAAGTATTGGCATGAGTAACCCATGAAACTCTATCATCCAAACAAATTATACTATTTGAATGCAATTTCTGGGCATAACTAAATTTTGTATATTTATCATATCACAACTAAAAAATAAATAGATGCCAAAATGTCCAATTGAAGATAATTTGTAAAACTGATGCCACGTCCCACTGCTTTTTCCAGCTTGTGGCCAGCTTCTTCTTCTGTCACTGACAGAGAACGTGGTATGATTGAGGCAAGGAACGATGTTGACATGAACCTTGTTTTTTTTTCCCTAGAGCTTATAACCATTTCCTTTCCTAGTCCACAGAAAATATAAAACTAAGTAAGTTTAAAAGGTCCTCCTTTTGATCTGTGCTTGAATAATCATCATCCTCAAGTCCAGAAAAGACAGAAATAAGGCATCCTGAGTAGCAATGTAAATATGCTGGTAAGAAGAGATACTATAGTCTAGGTTCCAGAAGACAGTTGTGTACAGAATGTTTTGTAATTAAATAGTATATCTCATACAAACAATGTTGCTTCAGTAACATGCTTAGCCAAAAAAGCCATTAAATTGCTCAGAAACCTATTAATGTTAAAATTTTTGTGAGAATTCAAATTGTGATGAACCAATATAATTTTATTTTACATTAAAATATAATATTAACACAATGATTTTTCAAACAACTGGACATCAGTATTCATCTCTAACAATAAAAGTATCATTATTAAGCATTTGCAGCATAAAAATAATAATCTAATATCCTTTTCATTCTATATTAACTAACCCTGCCCTTTTTTTGTTTTTTTTTTTTTTGTTTTTTTCCAGTACCTGGAATTGAACTCATGACCTTGTGCTTGCCAGGCAGGCACTGTGCCGCTGAGCTAAATCCCCAGCCCCGACTAACTCCTGTTAATGTTCAGTTTCCTTACAGGAATGTCTATTTCTTTAGAAAGAATAAATTCATTTCTTCTGCACAGAAGTATTTTAGGTCATCCTAAAAGAAAGCCAGACCTCAGCAAATGACATCATTACCTGGTACTTCAGAGATTGTTCACCCAGAAAATGCAAGTAATTTAGACAAAGACTGTGTATCTTTCCTTCTTTCTTGCTTGTCTTTCTTTTTCTTTCCTTCCTTCCTTTTTTCTTTTTCTCTTTCTTTCTTATTAAATTTGAAATTATTAGGCCATCTGAGTGCAGAGTCTTAAAGGCATCATCTAGTTAAGTAATTTTCTGCTTTCCTGGTGTTGTCCTAATAGTGCATTTAAAAAGTAATCATGGGTGAAATCACACAGAAATGTGCTCTCTCACCCTCTCTCTTTTTCTCCTCTCTCCTCTCTCCTCTCTCCTCTCTCCTCTCTCGTCTCTCCCCTCTCTCCTCTCTCTTCAGGGATATATAAGCACACACACAGGTAAGTGAGTGCTTTTGAAGAGGTAAAAAAATGAATAAAATCCATAGTCCAGTTAACAGTATTGTAATAATGCAAATTTCCTTATTTTGGTATGATATTGCAGTTGTCTAAGATGTTACCATTTAGAGAAGGGTGGTTCAAACAGCACACCAATTCCAATTACTATTTTTCCAGTTCCCTGTGAATCTGTAATTACAAATTCAAAATACAAGTTTTTTTTTTTTTTCAAACTAACTCCCATGAAGAAGTTCCTTGGCAAACTGGTACACTACCCCATCTGGATTCCTGAATCAGCACTCCAGCTTCAAGAGGTAAACAGAAGTTATTTCAAAGCAATGATACATAATTTCTTATAATTTATACTATTATTGATCCAAATTTTGAAGAAAAAGATCAAGTATGGGTTAGGGTTAAATGAATAATTAGCCATGTGCTGGCGCGTACATAACAAGCAGCACTTGAGTCAGGAGCCCTGAGCTGTAGCATTTGCTACTTTGCATCCTGTAAATATTCCTACTATTGCAAATTCCAAGTTACAAATACAACACCAATGCATTCACTAAATTCCTGAAAATATAACAATCAATTTTCCTATGTAACCCATGACTCTGACTCAAAGCAGAAAGAGGTCCACTGTAGGCTCAGGGTTCTTCTTGTTTTGATTCAGTCATTATCCCATAAACCAAACTCATCCACCCAATCCTCTTTTGTTTATTCACTTTATATTTGTACAACGAGTCAGCCAAGATCAAAAATATTTGATAAAACTTGAAGAACACATGCTCATCAAGAATTTTCTTTGTGGGTAACTGCTACCTCACTGGCTTTCTCCCTGTACCACATACCCACATCACACACCACTGCAACCAATTCATCACTATTTTTACAGAAGCAAAACATCTTTTACGTTAGGACATGGTATATTCCAATAACCTCTCCCACAAATGAATGGGACAGTTTGCTGTACAAACTTTGTGTTCTTGACCAAAAAGCTATTTCTCTTCTATCAGAGAGGATCATGCTTTTTGATAAAGTGTATTTCTCTCAGGAGTAAGTTAGCATGGAACAGTGTAAAAAGCAAAGGAAGTTTGTTGAGCAAAGGAACAAGATTCTTGCTAATATTCACAAATGGTGATTGGTGCATCTTATAATCTAAGTCATAGCTGGCTGGTCCAGTATAATAAGTACAATATAAAATGAATAACCTGGCTTGAAACATAATACAGTTTACAACAACTGATTTGATAGCATATCTTAAGCAATAACTCTGGATGCTACGGCAAATTTTAGGATAATCAAGAAAGATTAAATTAATTTTAAATTACTTGGAAGCTGATTAGTTTTTGGTCTTCTTAGATAATATTCATTAGATAAACTATGAGTGTCTTCATGCTGTGGGAGGAAACTCTATGTATCTAATCTAACAATTTTGGAATCACCCAAATCAAATGGCCCCAGTGTATTAACTTAGCTTATACCACTATGGAAGTTTTCAAAATAAAATTTAAACTCATTTAAAATCTACTAATTTTTTTCAGTCTAGCTAAAAGAAACCCAGTGAATTATAACTGACATTGTAGAACCCAATGGAATAGCAAAAATATTAGTGTTAGTGTTTCATGTCACTCAGAGTTCCAAGCTAAAAATTTATTTTGCTTTCATTTTGCTAATTCTTATTACTAGAAATAGTAAAAAGATAAATTCCACAGGACTAATGGTCATGCTATCCTCTCTGCCCTCCTCTTCCTTCTGTTTCTTTCCAGTCATGAGGGGCTGCCACATTGGCCTTATGTGAAACAGACTTCTTTTGCCTTTTGGACCTTTGTCCTTATAAATCTCCATTTCTAGAAGACTCTAGTTACAGAGGTAGCTGACTGTAGACTTCATTTTATTTTTCAGTATGTAATGATATCGAATACTTCTTCAAATACTTAATGCCTCTGTGGGTACACACTTTGATTAAGTGCCTGTTCAAGTCTTTTGCCAATTTTGTTTTTGATTTCTCATCTTTTAATTAACTTGTGAGAGTCCTTCACATATTCCAAGTAGTAATCTTTTGTTTTCTTCCAAAAGCTTTATTGTTTACCTTTCTATTTTAGCTTGGTGATACATTTTAATTAAGTTTTGTATAAAATATGAGGTAAGGGTCAAGATACTTTTCCTCTCACAAGGATCGCCCATTGTTCGAGTTTTCCCAGATTGACACTGACATCACTATTTCTGGATCTGTTCTTGTTTGTTTCATATAGAGATAGGAAAATACCAAGCTCTCTATGAACACCATCTGGTCTTAATTATTGCAGCTTTCTAGTGACTCTTTACAATACTTAGTCTTTAGCAATGACAAGAAATTTCTTTAGATGAAAATCATCTCTTTAGATGATTATATAATTTTTCCCATTTATCCTACTGGTGTGGGATTTTGCAAAAGTTTGTTATATTTTCTTCTGTTCTTTCTATATTTTACATTCCGTATTTGAATTTTTATATTTCCTGCTGACTAGGTTTTTTTAAACTTTTATTCCCACTTTCTTCTATGTTCAATCTGTTCTTAAACTCACCCATAAATTCTCAATTTCACAAATTACATTTTTCAATTTTAATATAATGTTGATTTTCAGTGGGCTCCAATTCTTCAAATTTTTCAAAATTTTCATCTATCTCACTCATTTCCCCTGTCTCCCTTAACATATATTCAATATATCTTTTAAAAATGATGATTTCCTAACTCCAAGATTTGAACAATCATCTGCTCCTTGTTTTTTTGTTTTATGTTTTCCCCCTTCCATCACTAGTAATTTTTTTTCCCTCTTTGGCTTGCCTAATTGCTTTTTGTTATGAATAAAGGAATTGTGGAGACTGAAATTGACGTTATTCTCCCACTGAGGGTTCAGTCTGTTAAGCACACTGAGTGAGGGTTCACAGAGAGGGATTCACAGAGGTTTCACAGAGGGATCACTCTGTCCAGCAGACTGAGTGAAGAGTAGCTTGCTTTAACCCAATAAGGAGTCATTCTGAGCAGAGGTGAAGTTGAAGCTTCATGTGGACCCTCCACTCTGCACTCAAGTATCTCTAACACAAGTCAGTCTTGCTGTTTTGAGGCTCCTCTACCTAGTGGGTCAGGAGATTGTGAGTTCTTTGATTCTGTCCTTCTAGCCTCTAGCCAGTATCCCACTGTTTCTCAAAACAAAGGAAATCTTCCACATACAAATTCATCAAACTGTTCAGGGATCCTCTAGATTCTAGTCCTTAATGCCAGTTCACACAAAAAGATCTGTTGATTTCATTTTCTTCCACTAGAGTCTCTGTACTATGGTATCTTCAATCCTCAGCTGTGCCCAATGCCCAAAAATGCTCCTGGACAGGCAAATCTCAATAATCAGGACACACCTCAACATATTATGGTAAGTAAAAGAAGGGAGGTGCAAACAGACAAATGATTCTGTATGCATAAAATATTCAGAACAGACAAATCCATGGAGACAGAACACAAATGTTGGGTCCAGAAGCTAGAGCTGGGTCAGTAAGTAAAGGATCGCCATCCAGTGCCACGGCTGCAAAAGCTATTCGGCACTGTGATGCTGAAGAAGTACCATGAGCCCCTGGAAAAGTGGGAACCTTCATTAAAACAATTACTTTGTTGACTAGTCCCCAACATGAAGGGACATGAATTAAAGCCATCAGATCAGGCGGCAGAGTTGCCAAGAAGTTCTGTGTTACAGGGTAATAGGGATCTGTACTTATCTGATTTCTAACTGATCAATGTCTAATAAACAAACAAACAAACAAACAAAAACTCAATCAATGCCCTTGCTCTGCATAGCAGCTTTCAAGGGCTTCTTAACTTTCCTTTAGATCAAACTGCAACATATAAACAACACCAGAGCTTGCCATGGTGATATACACGTATCCTACCACCCTGGGAGGCTGAGGCAGGAAGATTGCAAGTTTAAGCCTAGCCTGGGCAGCCTAGCAATTAGTGAGACTCTGTCTCAAAATAAAAAATAAAATGTAATTTTTTAAAATGGCTGGATATGTACTACTAAAAACAAAACCAAACCAACATATGATATGCCCCAGACTTCCATCATTAAATGCTATTACCCAACTTAGATCTCTGTTTTCAAGGTGTGAGGTAGTAGGTTTTCAACTGACCTTGATAATTTCCAAATGTATATAGCAAGTTCTACTAGTGGGATATCAGACTCACTATTTCAAAATAAGACATATCAGGCAAGAAAAGGGATAAAGAATCTTCTTGGGTATGAAATAGCTCTTTTGAAAAATGGAAACAGCTTGCAATGTATTAAAGTCACTCTTGGAGAAGTGGCTGCAGTATAAAACCTTGTTTTCCCTCAAAATTAGAGTTCATGTTTCTGATGTTTATTCATTCTTCTATCTTCTAATTCAGTAAAAGCTTGACCAAAAAGCAAAGGATTTAAAATAGTTTCATGTCTTCCATGATTTGACTTGCATGTGATTTGTACTGACTAGACTTTTCATTGCTTCCTCATGCTTTTAGGTGTAGGGTGCTTCACTCCCCATGCCAAACCCACTAATTTCAGGTCTCTTGTACTACAAACATCTAGCAAAAACTTCAGGACAATAGGAACGGACTTTTTCATGTGGTTACTACCTTTTGTATCCATAACTATCTTTCAGGATGGGAAGCACCTTCTATGTAGCATTTTATATGGAAAGCATCTATAGGTAATCAAATAAAGATGTATAACCTTACCATTTTAATATCAATCATTTGTACAGTATTTGTTACTTCTTAATAAAGCTAGGACTTTTGCACACGGCTAATATACATGAAAATTTATCAGTTTCAATTCAGTGAGATTGAATTCAATTTCTGCACAAACTGTGTCTGACATTCAAGAAATGCTGGACTCCTAAAATAATGATAACAAAATAATAACAAAACAGTTTATCTTGTTTCTTTGCCTTGCTCAACACAGCCACATCTAATTATTTGCCCCAAATGACCTGGTGTTTTTTTTATCAACATTAATAATCCCCAAATCTTATCCTCAAAAGAAATTTTTTTTCCTAACACTAATACAATATTTTCTCTTTAACTCCTGTGTTTGCTTGGTAATTTTCACTGTGTTAGAAAAAGTGAAACTGATTTTATCTACAGTTTCAAAAAGGAGTGTGTGTGTGGAAGCTTTCAGTGTATTCTCCACCTGCTCATTCTATTCTTTTCTTTTCTTTTGTTTTTTTGGTAACTGGAATCAAACTCAGGACCTCGTACTGAATGACTTCCGTGCATGGACACATTTAGAAGAAGCTGATCCCGAACTTTAAACAGTTGTTGAAGCTCCTGGTGGAAATGGATAACTGTAACTTGTTTTCACCCCCACATACTGCTGAATCTCCCACGAGGTTCTGCAGAGGCTGAGCTGCCCTGGGCCCTTCTATGCCTGGGTCCCTAGCTGGGACAGCAATGCTGGGGGCTCAGGAGCTTGCTCCTGCAAATGTGGTGGTACACAGTGAGCCTTGCAAGGCAGGGTGCTCCTGTTCCTCAGCTCACCCCAGCGGACTGCAGGAGCCCCTGCGCCTCCTCTAGCAAGAAGTGAGCCAGGGCCTGTGGGTGCTGACAATCATAAATACTGTCCCAAGCTGTACAGTGGCCAGTCTGTGTAAAGTGCTTGAAATTATCCCGCTTAAATAGTAATGTGCTGGTTTTGTTTTTACCTTTTTCTGGTCTATGAAGACAATTTCTTAGTCCACTTGTTTGTTTGTTTGTTTATTTTCCTTAGTTGATTTAGAAATGACTCACCTCCTCCTTGCAGAATTTAAATTTTTATTCTGGTTTCTTTTCCTCATTACTGTCAAAGCAGAATCAGCAATGTGTTGGATAATAGAAGGTTCCCACAGATTACCCTGGCTGGTGGCAGGTAACACATGTGTTACCTTCCAAAAGTTGGAAACATTGCGAATCGCAAGCCTTTAGAATTTGCAGCCCTCTGCTTGTCTGCCCCAGCCATTTCTTAGCCGTAAGGAAAGTTTTGTTAGGTGCATGGGGATTCAGGAGCGTTTACTGTATATTCTACAAGAAACCATCCCAATTCCAAAATATTGATTTTTCAAAAGCACATGTTTTTCATACATTATTAATTAATATAAATTGTTTTATTTGTTGAACAGTGTTTGAATCTATCTATAAATTGTTTTCATTAAATAGGTATTAAATAAATCTTAAAATAAATTATTTAAACTTCCCTGGTCCAAAATACTTTTCAACTAAAATAGCAAGTGATATCTTAAATTTCAAAGAGGATTCACCCTAGATGGTGCAGCAGTAGGAAAGAGGTTTAAAGGTGAGTAGATGATGCCAGAGATGCCTTGTCCTCCTGGTAGCATGTGATGCAGCTCTCGGGAAGGTCCTGAAGAAAGGCTGCCCTTGCTGCTGCAGATGGCACACGAAGGCTACACAACAAGGCAAGACCTGGGGTCCCAGCATCAGTTTAGTTGTTGAATTCTACTAATTTGCACTTCAGTATTCTACCAATGTTATACAGTAATTTTTATGAAAATTACTACCTGCTTCAGTTTATAGCATACAGGAAATTTGTTAGTGGGATGAGTTGAAAAGAGTTCTCCATAAAAATTTTATTGCTGTACCAAAAAAAAAAAAACTATTGCTGGTAAAAGATGTATTTATTAAGAAACATAATCACTACTCACTTTTACTACTTCCTTTTAGAAACAAACACCCTGAATTAGGGTTCTAGCTTCAAACTGCTTGATCAGTGAGATAAGTTGGGTAGAATCATTCTTTGCATAGACAGAATTAGTGGCTGTGAGATCAGAGATAAAATTTAAGGTCCAGACATATTGATCCACTGAGTGTCTTTCTTCTAACATCCTTCCCAGGTCAAGTTCATAAGTGTTGTGTGAGCTCCCATTACTTGCACAGTCTTAAATTAGTTGTTAAAGGGATTTCTGAAACAAGAAAAAAACCAAGGAGACAAATTTTGATAGATATTAGCCAAATGCAGTGGTGCATGCCTATAATCCCAACATATCAGAACCTAAGAGAGGAGCAGGGCAAGCACAAGACCATCAGGTAGTTTAGCAAGACCCTGCCTCAAAGTAAAAAAACAGAAAGTGCTGAGGATGTAGCTCAGTGGTAGAGCACCCCTCCTTCGATTCCCAGAACTGCCAAAAAATTAATTAAATATCAATAGTCATGAAATATTCATGACCACACAATTCACTGCTACGAATTTATTCAAATGAATTCAACACAGATACATGAAAAAATTTTTCTAGCAGAATGTTAATCACAGTTTTGGTTTCTTTTTAATAGCAGCAGTGAAAAAATTGAGTGTAACTTAAATGTCCAAGGATAGGAAATTGTTTAACTGTCATATAAAACAGAGTTCACAAAGGTTAAGTGCAAGATTTTAGGAAAAATGTATGGTACGATTCGAATAGTGACTCAGCTATTAGCTATTCTCCCAATCCTGGATAGGATACTGCACTTGCCTAACAATGGTTTCTTAGACTATAAAGTGGACATAATACCTGCCTTGCAGAAGGACAATTTGGGGGAATCATATTACGTGATTAAGGTTCACTCTGAAGCACAGTTAGGTTTATGGTAAATCATCATATATTTAATGATTGTCATTGTTATAACAAAATTATATGCAAGTATTATATTGTTGAATATTTTGATTTGGATGACTAGTAATCATTTATTGTTAACTCAGAAAAATTAGTAATGTAGAATATAGTACATAATCCTAATTTTTAAAAACTTTTTTAAATGCTTGAGGGTTTAAAGTAATGGGAAAGGAGCAGGGATTGTAGCTCAGTGTAGAGTGTGTGCTTAGCATGTGGAAGTGCCTGAGTTCAAACTTCAGCCCCTGAAAACAAAACAATAAAATAATGGGAAACATAGCAAACCCTAATAGTATTTATCCCTAGTCATAGAGTTGTGAGAGCTAGTTTCTTTTCAATTTATGCTCTGTTTGCTATCTATTGAAAAGTGAATAAGCTTGTGCTGCAAACATATAAAAATGTGACTGCATCTAAATAAATAAACACAAAATAACTTGCTTTAAGAAGCAAATGATATCTACTCCAGGGAATTAGGGAAACCTGGTTTTGCAGAGGAAAGAAACCCCAAAGTATAGTATGTGCAAGATTTGCTTGGCATGGACAAGAAGGGCACGTCTGAGACGAAGAGAAGAAAGAAGAGAAATGCAAAAGTATAAATGGTTGAAATTCATTCAGGGTATGATACAGGTGAACTTCAGTTGCCAGGATGTTTTAGAAAGAGTTTCCTCTCTCTAGATCAGAAAGAAACTGAAGGCCAAGGCTAAGTATTTGAGCATCAGTCCCGGAACATGTTAATAGACCTCCAGGAAAAAATTCTCTTTTCCCAAAAAGGATCTTTAGTTAAAAAGTTACAGAAAGTCTTGTTTTACCTTAGAGATTCCCTGTGTGCTTTAGTAAATGAAGAGCTTTGTAAAATCAGACTTGTAAAGACAGTAAAACCAGCCATATTTAACATTGCTTAATGTAATATTTGTATATGGATCAAAATATTATTTCTCTATGCTTCCTTAAGAAATGTATAAGGGACAGATGAACTTTAATAAAGCGAAGGGCAGAGCCTAAGGGTATGGTAATCCCGACCTTGTAGGAAAGTCACAAATGAAACATTTCAGGAAGATTTTAGAAAACGGTGAAGCAGAACGTTGGAAAGGTAACTGCTAAGGAAAGGAGGGAGAGTCAGGACAAGGGTTTTCTCCGACCACATCTTGTTTGCAGTATTATTTCCCACAGGTTCAAGGGCAAGGAACCTAGTAGGGATCCTTCAGAATAAGATCTACAGCAGGTGCCTAGGTAGTGAGTCAGGAAGCAAGTGACACATTCCACCCCAGCCTCTGCTGCTGCATACAGTCACTCACAAAGACAACAGAGGGAAGAAAGATCAGTAGCCTTTCCACTGATGAGAAAGAGAAGCAGTGCTTCTGCATCCACATATGAGCCTACAAGGCCCCAATGTGGATCACAAAGTGCTAGAAATTCTTACTAACTTTAATGAAGAAATATTCATAATGGTAGCAAATCCAAACGTAACATAGAAATGCAAACTTAAATCTTAGCAAATACAAATATTATTTAAACAAGTAGCTGTGTTTAATTGTAAGATAATGCCAGAATTATATGCACAAAGGGTTGAAAAATAGAGTATAAAAATATGAACAAATTCAGTACAAAATGGGAATAATCAGAAAAATGAGCATGCATTCATCTCATCAAAACTGATTGATTTAAAAATGTGCTTCATTATTGTTGGTGTAACAAATGGCAAACTAAGACTGTTCTATATTTATCTCAAATTAATGAGGCAATATTTTGACTAAGTTATAGGAAAAAGAATTTAGAGTCTGAATTCTGATTTATTAAATTATTAAATAATTGTTCATTATTTCACAGAAATTAAGTTGACTTGTAACTATTTAAACCTTAAATTTTGCAAAGTCTACTTCTAGAATGCTATATGTGTTGATCAAGAGCAAGTGAATATAACCTAGAAACACTTTAGTAATGCTTATAAACAAGGAAGTCCAATTGATTAGGCTTCATTAGAAGCATGTTTTGCAAGAATTTTTACAAAGTACCCACTACAGTTTAATGGACACTTTGGAGTAGAAAAAATTACCTAACTTCAGGTATTGTGACAAAGAAAATGGAAAGTTCTCCACAGCTAAATGAGATTTGGGTTTTTTAGATTATATCTGATCTCCAAGTATGTATGTAAACGTCTATATAGGTACATATGCATGTAAAGAGAGAGGCATACGGAGAGAGAAGGGTATAAATTGAAAATTCTAAGAACAATTAAAATGATATTACACTAATTTTCCTATAAGACAATAGCAAAAATCAGTTCAGAAATAAATTTAGCAGCTCACTTATTTCTAAATTTACTCCAACAGTACTTTGAAAATAATTTGTTAAGTCTTATTGTTGCAGTATCCATCTTGGTCTGAGTTCATAATCTCATGAGATTTTAGAAACTCATTAGCTTACAGAGTTGTGCTAAATCAGGAAGTTCACTAATAAAATAAAATTCTCTTGTGTTTAACTAGAAAATTGTACTTATAATTGATTCTTTATAAATTGCATTTTGAAAGAGCCTTTCCACAGATTTTTTATTTGAGGGGAAATACATATTTTATATATATTATATATGTATGTATTTTAAAATTTACTCTCTATATATTAAAATCTACTTTGGTGGACCTTGTCTACAACCTATTTGATAGACAGGAAATATATATGTAATCTACTCTCTATAAGTTGCAAATCTACTTCCTACGTATAGAAATTTCTAAAAATATATTTCTAAGACATAATCACTTTATAAATTAAAAAGACTTTATATAACATGTTTGTCTCTATGAAACTATGTTTTGGAAATATATGGATGTGAAGTATTTTCTCTCTTGATTTGTGTTCTGGAAAACTTACATCCTCCAAACTTTGATTAAGAGCCCAAACCAAAGAACTGGATCATATTCAATGAGCTGGACCTGACTAGGTTCTCCTTGGGATGCATTTAATTCTCTCATGAAATCCAGAGATAATTCTCATTGATCTGAAAATTTTTCATTGATCTGAAAGGAACACTTGTGCTGTTATAAAAAATTCCCCCATCTGGAAAATTTGACTCTTCAATTTGACTGAGAGAAAAACAGGCAACTTCTGTTTTGTACTGTCCCATCATACATTTTGTTTTAACTTGCCTTATTTTTATAAACTTACCACCAAATATCTTTATTTATTTATGAAAAGTAGAATCCTCTTATGAAAACGGAAAACACATTCCTCAAGATGGTGAACATAAACATATTTTCTTTATTTTCAAGTGATTTAGGGAATCCATATGGAGAGAACAATATACCTCATGAGAAAATCCTTTATTTAGAAACATCTGAAAAGATTGTCTTCACACATATATTGATACATGTGAATATTTATAGTTTATAACTATATATTTATGTATATATGTACATTCAATAATCATACATACATTCACTGATTTATTGGCAATAAAGCATGAATTTACTTTTAGGACATTGTTAATTGCAAATTTTTGTTAGAGAAAATGACCAACCAACAACACATTTGATTTTGTTTTGTTTTTATTTCCTGTGTGCTGGTGGCAGTAGCAGGTATAGACTGACAAGGTAACAAGATGAAGGAATTTGATACGTATATTGAATTCAATTCACTATACAGTCAGTGAATATTACCAATAGCGAATAGAACTGTAAGCATCACCACTGTAGAATATATGAAGGAGATATTATAAAGGTTGCCTATGCAACAATACTCAGGAGAACCATTATTCTCTTGACATATTAGATGGCTATAGTTTTGTCTACATAAGCCTCCATTAGCTGATATTTTCCCATTTATTTATTTATTTATTTATTTTTGGTACTAGGAATCAAACTTAGGACCTTGCTCTTGCCAGGCAGGAACTTGTGCCACTGAGCTATCTCCCTGGCCAATTTTCCCTTTTAAATTACAAATAAAATTTAAGATTTTGGTTAACTTGCCATTATAAACATACCACCTGGTAATTAAAGGATGTTTTCTGGATTTACTGATACATTCAGAACTATCTTGCCTTAAAGCTTGGCCACAGATATCAAAACTGCTGGGCTAGGTGCTATCAGATATGGCCCAAAGGAAGAAACCACACCAGACTTGTGTCTGTACCTTTATCAAGATCTCTGAAAAGTTCAAAGGGCTGGTAAGTAGATATTTTCAGCTGGTTAAAAGGCTTCTAGTTAACTTAGTTCCATTGTGCCAAAGCACCTGGCATACTCAAATTAGCAGTACTAAATCTGGATAAACAGTAAAAAAAAAAAAAAAAAAACCTGTAGATGTGGTTTTGCACAAGGAGTAAAACAGATTCAATTATATTAAAAATCAAATTTTTGCGATAGCTCTCTGCAAAGTAGATGTAGGCTGTTTATAATGCAGAATGGTCAGAATGAATTATACCGTTATGATGCAGAAGAGGATCTGAGCTCCCAGTTTCCTACAGGCAGGAAGATGGTAGGGGACAAAACTTGTCCAAAGGGCACATTCCCTAACATACTCCTCAGAAGTCGTAATGAAGGAGGATGTCCCACAGGACACAGACAAGAACCATGAAGAAGAAGCTTGTAGCTGAGAATGGTGGCTCACATTTCAGAAGCTAGAGCATGAGGATTGAAAATTTTTTAAAATCCTGTCTTAAAATAAAAAGAAAGGGTTTGGGATGTAACTCATAGTAAAGGCCCTAACTTTAATCCCCAGTGTACTGGGGGAAAAAGAGGAAGGAAAAAAAATGGCCTCAAGAAGGCTCTCAGCATCGGGAAGCAGAACAGGAATGGTGATTGCCATAGCAGGCTGATGAGAATGAACGGAGCCCCCTCCCAAGAATTCAGTCCAGCCCTTCATTTGAAAAAAGGAGGCAGACAGTGAAAGGAAATGGTCCACTTGTATTCCAGTGGGCACCCACATGAAAGCAGGAAGAAGCAGGTGCAATTGAGAACATTACTGTAGTGTGCTAGGCTCCTGGGTTGTAGGACACTATTCCTTAATCAAACGTTATGAACTCTCCTACCCTCTATCCTCGGCTTCCGCCACCTTACCCTACACCTAACTCGTCGCGATCTTCTGGTCCCCCTGCCCTTACCAGTCCTCATACGCGGAGCGGCTGACCTTTTGAGGAGACACTCTTCACCTCCAGCCCGCTCCCCGACTCCTCTAACCCTCTCCGCCTTTCTCTGCTCCCCCAGCTCTCCTCCGGCTTCGTGAAGTAGCCCGGGCCAACTTGGAGGAAGGCCCGTTCCTAGTTCATGTTCCCTTCTCCACCACTGATTTGTTCAATTGGAAACAACAGTACCCGCCTTTCTCAAAGGATCCCCAGGCATTGATAACTCTCACTGAATCAATATTTGCCACCCACCGCCCCACCTGGGACGACTGCCAACAGCTCTTGCAGGTCCTGTTCACGTCAGAGGAATGAGAACATGTCCGCACCCAGGGGCGAAAGGCCGTTCTCGGACCCAGCAGCCAGCCTGCCACCGATCCTAGACTAATAGAACAACGTTTCCCATCCGTCTGCCCAGATTGGAACCCCAACGGATATGCAGGTAAGGAGGCTCTCGATCAGCATTGCCAAACTCTTCTCGGTGCCATTAATGCCGCGGCCTGCAAGCCAACTAATTTGTCTAACGTAACTGAAGTCAGTCAGGGGCCGGATGAGTCTCCCGCAGCGTTCCTTGGGCGCCTCCAAGAGGCTTATCGTATATACACCCCAATTGATCCGGAAGCACCAGAAAACAGTCGAGCTCTTAACATAGCGTTCCTCACCCAATCGGCCCCAGACGTTAGGAAAAAGTTACAAAAGTTAGAGGGCTTTGAGGGAAAGGCGCTCTCAGAATTGGTAGAGGTGGCTCAAAAGGTCTTTAACAACTGGGACGATCCCCAGGAGCTAAACAAGAGGATGGCAAAAGTTCTGTTGGCTGTGGGAGAAAAGCCCCAAAAGGGACAAACAAACCCACGACTGGGACCAAAGATAAAAAACCTCCCTTGGGGAAAAATCAACGTGCCTATTGCAAGGAAGAGGGTCACTGGAAAAAGGACTGTCCAAAGCTTAAAGGAAAAGGTCCCATGGTCTTGAGCACACAAGAAGCACATTGAAAAAGTCAGGGTTCCCTTGGCCCCCAGGAGCCCCGGGTAACCCTTACTATGGGGGTCCAACAGGCCCAGTTCCTCGTGGACATGGGTGCCAACTTTTCTGTTCTTCAGCAGCCCGTTGGACCTCTCTCTTCTATAAAAACTAACATTCAGGGAGCAACTGGCAAAACTGAGGCCTACCCCTGGTCACAGGCAACCATAACAGACTTGGGAAAACAAACCTTGACCCAGTCCTTTTTGGTCATGCCTGAGTGTCCCTGCCCGCTACGTGGGAGAGACCTTTTACATAAGTTACAAGCCCAGATCTCTTTTGCAGACAAAGACCCAACTGCAACTTTTTCCAATGGGATTCAGCCCCCTGCTATTTTGTTTACTTG
>NW_004955530.1:852912-865184 GCF_000276665.1 Chinchilla lanigera | reverse complement strand
GATGTGCCTTTAACTCAAGTGGATGCCATGCTCTTCACAGATGGCAGCAGCTGTCTCCATGAAGGTACTTGGGTATTGGGGGCAGCAGTCACTACTGAAACTGAGGTGATTTGGGCAGAGCCCCTGGGAACACACACTTCTGCACAAAAGGCTGAACTTGTAGCCTTAACTGAGGCCCTCAAATGGGCCAAAGATAAGACTGTTAATATCTATACGGACAGTAGATATGCTTTTGCCACTCTGCATGTCCACAGGGCCATCTATAAGGAACGAGGTCTGCTGACTTCGGAGGGAAAAGCCATCAGAAATGCCTCCAAAATTCTGGACCTGCTAACGGCCATTTGGGAGCCCAAGAGGCTTGCAGAAATACACTGCAAGGCCCACCAAAAAGAAGACAACCCAATAGCCTTAGGGAACCAATGGCAGATTCCACTAAAATCAGTGGGGTCAACTGTTCTGGCCGTGGTTACCCTCCCCCCACCTTGGCTGGCCCCCCAGTGTATTCTGATTCAGACATAAAGTTGGCAGCAACCTTAAAATCCCAGGTTAATGCTGAAGGATGGCACGTCCTCCCTGATGGTCCCCTCCTTCTGCTGGAAGTGCTTGGAACTCAGACATTACAAGAGACTCATCAAGCCACGCATTTAGGGGAAACTAAACTTGCTCAATTGCTCTGGAAAACCTTCTCTATTCTTAATCTTACAGTCAAAGCAAAGGACGTTAGTCTAAGATTCCCACACTGTGCTCAAGTAAATCCCAAAGGCAAATCATCTGGTGATCCCCCCTCAACAACGACAAAGAGGACAAAATCCAGGAGAACACTGGGAAATAGATTTCACTGAGATGGATCCTGGACACTATGGATACAAATATCTACTGGTCCTAGTGGATACTTTCATGGGATGGTCTGAGGCCTTCCCTACAAGGACGGGGTCGACCTTGACTGTAACAAGTAAGTTACTATCTGAGACTGTGCCTCGATTTGGTCTGCCTCTGGTATTGGGGTCCGATAATGGTCCTGCTTTCATAGCTCAAATAACCCAAAATTTAGCTAAGTGTTTACAGGTTGATTGGAAGCTCCACTGTGCCTACTGGCCTCAAAGTTCTGGACAGGTAGAATGTATGAATAGAACCATTAAGGACACAGTTTCCAAGATGGCTCTGGAGTCTGGTGAAAACTGGGTGAGTCTCCTACCTTTTGCCCTCTTGCGTGCTTGATGCACCTCCTACATCCAAGGTATTACTCCCTTTGAGGCTATGTACGGGAGACCCCCACCTCTTGTACCCAAGCTCCATAGCGTCCATTCTGAAACCATACATAACCAAGATCTCATTAAGTCCCTCCAGGTTCTACAGCCAGTGCTTCGAGAGGCTCATTGCCTCTTCAGAGAATATCATCAACTGAACACTGACCAACTGGACTCCCCACCCATTGCAGAGCCCGGTTCCTTAGTCTGGGTTAAAAAGAGAGACTCTCGCAACTTAGACCCCCTCTGGACAGGCCCATTCACCATCGTTGTGAGCTCGCCTATGTCGGTCAGAGTTGCTGGAAAGGATGCTTGGATCCACCACTCCCATATCAAGCCTTTTGTTGGGACTGATTCAGGGTCAACATAGAAGGTCCAAGCCACCAACGAACCACTATGAGTAAAGCTGAAATGTACCAAGGACTGATTTATGTTTCTCTTGTATACCATTTTCTTGCTCCTGCAAGTGCGGCTGGACCCCACCGTCGATCCCTTCACAGCTGGTGGGCCACTGCTTCCCTTCACGGCCACCAGATAGCCAAAAACACCACCATGTACCAGGAACTCAGGTTTGATTTATGTCAACTTATTGGTACCTGGACCCACCATGATGCCGCAAAGGTGGGTCTAGCAGCAAAATGGACCAGAGGTTCCAGGGAATGAAAGGTCCTCCAAGCTGTAGGCTGCAGCCTGGCTGCAACCGTGGGATGAGCATTAAGGTATGTTGAGTTCTATGCTTGTCCCACTTTTACCCCTAATGCTGATACTGAGTGTGAAGGACATCAGGCATACAGTTGTTATTACTGGGGCTGTGAATCAGTAGCACCCTGGAGGCACACTGACCAATTTCTAAAGATCACCAGGCTTAGAGGTCCAGATTACTGTTGGTTAAATCAATGTAATCCTCTTATCTTAACTTTCCTACATCCAGACCATCCATCTTGGAGAGGTGGAAAAATCTGGGGAGTACATTTGTATGTTAAAGGATATGACCCAGGATTCTGGCTAACTATCCAAATGAGAGTCAACAACAACCCTTACTCACCAACATTACCCCTAGGGCCCTTAGTGCCCATCTTACAGCCCATCTGCCCCTCTCCCAGGCCCATTTCGATGTCTTCCCCTTCAACTCAGAGTTTGCTTCAAACTAGCCCTCCAGTTTCCCCCCTTTTGCTTCCACTAGATATATGTTTTCCTATCTAAATAGGTCTAACCCCAATATGACCGAGGATTGTTAGCTATGCCTTGACCCCTCACCCTCATTTTATGTTGGGCTTGCTGCTGATGCTTCCATTGGGTCTCAACCCCAGAACATTAAAAATTCCAGCACTGTTGCCACCAATTCACCCTGCTGGTGGTGCCAAAGACCCATTCTAACTTTGGGAAAATATCCAGGGAAAAGGCATCTGCTTTCACTCTGAAGCATACTCCCTGGACAAGTCACCTTATCGTGCCCTTTGTGACCATTCTGTCTCGATTAAAAATATAACTTACAGTCCCACACAACATCGAGCCATGCCCCAAGGAACCTGGTTTGCTGCACCTCCAGAATCACTCCTTGCCTGTTCTCCACTGTTGCCACCCAGTCCCATGAACTCTGCATTCTGACACACATTTTCCCACAGGTATATTATTATTCTGGAGAAGGAGGTCGAGAACGTCTCTCTCTGGTGGATGTCCCTGGAACAAAAAGGGCCCATACCATACTAATACCTGCTTTGCTGGGAATTGGACTTGTGGAGTTAACTCCCATAAGCTCCTCTGCACTGATCCTCCAAGATAAAAATTACCGAGACCTTAGTGCCCAGATCGATAAAGACCTGGCCACTCTAGAAAATTCAGTTATAAAACTCGAGGAGTCTCTTGGGTTCCTGGCTGAAATGGTTTTACAAAACCGGCAAGGTCTGGACTCGCTGTTCCTTAAAGAGGGGGGATCTCTGCATAGCACTAGGTGAAGCTTGTTGCTTCTATACTAATCACTCTGGAGTTATAAAAGATAGTCTAGATAGACTTAGGAAAAGACTCCAAGACAGGGAAGAACAAAGAAAGGAAAATCAAAATTGGTAAGAGGGGTTCTTTAGTATGTCTCCATGGTTGACTACTCTACTTTCGGCTCTAATTGGTCCCTTACTGCTAGTCCTCCTACTTGCTACAGAAGGACCTTGTGCCATCAGCTGTATCACGAACTATGACGAAGAGTTCAAGCTGTAAAATTAATGGTCCTCCATGCCCAATATGACAGATTACCCCTCAGTGAAGAGCCCTCTGAGTCAAGGATTTGATTCCCTCCTAAAATCAGTGGGCAATGTAAAAGCCCCACCACAGACATAAAAGGTTCTAGTTTAATTCCCTGTTCCCACCCCTGCCATGCGGTTTGATCTTCATGTTCACCATTTCTGGAATGTATGGTGGGCTGTAAATGCCCTTCCCTGCTCGGAATCCCAAAATGTATTGTTCTTCCCGTAAATGTAAATGCTCTACCCCTCCCGGATTCTTGGAATGTACTGTTCTTCCTGTTAAAGAAATCCGTCTCTCATTGTTACAGATGTGACATGTGTTTGCCAAACAGGATGCCGTTTTAGGGTTTAAAAACTGCACTCGTCCCTGAATCTGAACTGGTTTTATCCTTCCCTGCGTGGAGGCTCTCAGTCCGTCCCTGGCCAGGAATAAAGGCTCGTCCTAAATTCCAATTGACGGTCCGTGCGTCTTGGTGCTTGTCTGTCGGTACCATTTGGTGTTCGTTTCTGGTTGCGAGTCCAGAACAATTGTTGACATGTCTTTGAATATAGATGTTTAATTTAAAAAACAAAAAAGATATTCCTGCATCTTAGAGGAGCACTACAGCTCTGGAAGACCCCTAACCTAGGTGACGCCTGCCATCTCAGGACTTCTAATTTGGGTGATATCTGACCTGGTGACCTCTAGCCCTGAGGGAATCCCTGTAGTCCTGGAGGACCTCTGACCTGAGGGAACTTCACAGTCTTGCAACAGAGTTTTCTCTACTCCTTTTATCCTCTCTTCCATGGATAGACAACATTTATAGACATTACTGATTCTTTCCTCCTAAAACCAGGCCAAATATAGGTTATAGATTTATGCACTGAATGTGGGAAAATGGATATTTCCACTTACTTATTCTCTGAGTTAGGCATGAGGACTCAGGAAGATGCATTAAGATTTTTCAGGATATGAGAAGAAAACTCTTAAAGAGGCATGGACTTTGGATCAAAGTGAACTTATGGCTTCACACTGGGCAGCTTCCTTTGAAATTCAAGATTAAGATATTATTTAGCAAGAAACCTGATATTGTGAGGCCCCAGACCACAGGCCACTAACAGAGCATCTGGTATCTTGAGCAACATACGTGCACCCCCTGGGTTTCAGGATAAAGGTTGCAAAAAGATAAGTTTCAGGTTCCCAGAAGAGGTCTTTGCTAAGTTTTTGTTTCCCCGAAATGACCACAAGAAGACCCCCACCCAAGGACTCAATCCTGATTGGACTATAACCCAGCGTCATGATTGGCCTATAACCAACCCCATGTTTTAACCAATCATGTAAAAGGTCAAGCTCTTTTAACCAACGCGATTGGCTTTTGTAACCCAGCTTGCTAATTCCCCCAAACCCTATATAAACTCTGCCCAAAAACTCCCGGGGGTCGCTCTCCTGCGTGAGAGGCAGACCCTATGCTGGCATAGAAATAAAACCCCTTGCCGTTGCATGAGAGACCGTCTCTTGGAGGTTCTTTCCATCCCGTCGTGAGAGCCGAGCCTTACAATATCAACCTCCCCTTTATAATTCTCATTGCAAACTGCTGCAATCCTTTACAAATAACTGTAAATTTTTGCAAAGCCTGGTGGTGATCTTAAGGTGAAGCCTCAATCATAAAAAAGGGAACTTCACATGGCTTCTATTGGGGGTTAACCTAGATATGACAGTAGGTATCAGTTGTAAGAATATCACAGCTAGCTCAGTGAACTTGAGAGAAAAATAAACAAAGGGAGAAGCAGAAGGCACAGAAACAAAATGACAGAAGGTAATGAAGAAAAGGAAAAGAAAGGTATTCTCAGGCAATAAAAATCAAGGGTTATGAATATATACTTCCAATGCACTTATATTGTTCCAAGGTTTTATGGTATAAGAGCTCTTTTGTTTTTCACAATCTTCTTAAAAATAAGTACTACTATTCTTACAATTAGGAAGCTGATGTTCAGAGATTCTAATAAATTGCTAGAGGCTCTATAGCTACTAAACAGTTACATGGAGTCAGGATTAAAATTTGAGTTTGTCTAATGCTGAAATAACAGTTAAAATGAGAAAAGAGAGAAAGTCCCAGAATGCGAAGGAGACGCGGACCAAAACTCACAAAGCAGGAAAAGAGCAGCAGAAATGAGACCATCTGTGATGTTAGCTCAGCAATCAGGGAAAACATCAGGAAAAGGTTGTTGTTCACAGTATGTTGTCATTGTAATTAGTTAATTAGCTACCATTCTCAGCTTTTCAAACTTCCTTCACTCTAAAACATTCAGACAGGCTGAAGCTGTTCTTTAAATCTGCATTCCTTAAGTGTGCCCACAGACCAATAGATAAAAGGCATTGTTTTCTCCTGGGAATTTTTTAGAAATGCAAACTGTCTAGCACAACCCCAGACCAACTAAATAAGAAACTGAGAGGGTGTGCAAATATGCTTTTTGTTTTACTTTGTTTTGGCATAAACAACTTGGGTTTACTATCTTAGTTCTGCAGGTTGGAAGTCTGACACAGGTCTCACAAACTTATAGTCATAGTGTCCACCGGGCTGCCATTCTTTTCCCTGTCTTCTCTACCAAAGAGAGCCTACAGTTTTCCCAAGCTCAAAGCTCCTTCTCCATCTTCAAAGCCAATCATAGGGGTCCAGACTTTGCCATGTCTCATCACTCTGTCACACTGCCTCTCTGCCACTCCAAAGGATCCTTGAGGTTACACTGGACCTACTCAGATGGTCAGGATCATTTCTCTATTTTTAGCAGAGAAGCAAACAGTCCAACTGCAACCTTCTATCTCTTCCGCACATAAAATGACATATTCTCAGATTCTGTGCCTTAGGATGCAGACTCAGGTGCTATGGCTTCTCAAGCTCTGCTGGTACTGCTGGACACTCTAAAATCTCAATATTAGCACTTTTGGGCCCAGCAGTTTTGAAGGATTTGCCCAGAATTAGTGAAGCAAACTTCTGGGTGTGCCTGGGTGGGGTATTGGAGGAGTGACCTTGGATGCTACCTGTTGTCCCTGACACCTTTCTCTTGACACCTTCCCTTTTATTTGCTTCCCAGACAGCAGGGACTCACCAGCCATGCTGAGTCACAGCCTTCTGCCATGATGTTCCTGCCTTGGAGCCAAGTAAGCATGGACTGAATTCTCTGAAACAGTAAGCAAAAATAAATTCTTCTTACTTTAAATGGCAGGTGTCAGGCATTATATCCTAGCAATGCTAAAGTTGACTAATACAACACATTTCCCCAAACCACACTATTACAGCACAAGATCCCAGAATTTGTAGGCAAATAAACCATTGCTACAAGGTCTGCAGAAAAAAATTATCATTCTTTAGGATAAAATCACAACTGCCAGAAATGGAATGAACTATTCCAAGCTATTGAAGCTTGTCAGCTTATCATCATTAAAAACCTGGATGGTATTCAAGAGTTGATATAATTTGCTAATAACCTGTTAAACAAGCTAGGCCTGTGAGCTGTTCTGCCATCAGGCATTTTTCACTTTGATGATTCGGCTGAAAGAAAAAGGTACCGACTCTCCTATCCAAATAACCTAGGTGGGAGGTCCTATCTCAGGTTGTCTGTTATGTGTCTAACAAAATGCAGTGACCTAAAATAAGGGCCCTGCATTGAGTCCTTAAATGTTCCTTTATTTCTCTAATTGTAGCAATAACAGAATGTGGACGTAGGAGAGGTAGATCAATATCACTGATAATATTGTCTTGGTGAAAACATTTTGCCAAAGATGCATTGCACATCTCCTAAATGAGAATTTTCCATTGCATCCTTTTGTATGTTATTTTGCCACAAACTTGAACCTGACCTTAGGTTCACCTTGGTATTTAGTTGATGCTGACTGGCTTCTCTCTCTCTCTCTTTCTTCCTTTTTTAATATGCAGAGCTCATAAGAACATGTTTTAAGAGTTACATGTGGGCAAAAAGGTTAGTGGGAGCAAAATTAAACCAAATTACACCAAATAACAAAAGAAATGAAATGTTTCATTAAAATGATGCATTCTTATTATGAACTATGTATTTAACACAGCACTCATTATTCATCAAAAATGTGTTATTGCTATTTGTACTTGGGGTAGGAAAATTATGAAAATAATATTTTATTCTGTAAAAGTAATGTGGCTTTATGGACAAATTTTATATTGGAAACATTAAATTCAAAAGGTAGACCTGGTCATCTCTGAGTAAGATTACACTGTGAGAGTTGGGGCTGGTACTTGAAAGAGATAAGGAAAAGAATAGGTAAAGTAGAAAAAAAAATTCCAGTCTATTGGTAGTCAACCTGGATTGTGAGGCTGAAGTCGGCCAGGGCTTTGATGTTGTAGCAACCCAGGGCTTACCTCTGTGGGAGAAGAAACAAATAATGGGACATCAATGGCTAACACACTCGTGTATGTTGCTTGAGTGGAAGATGGCAGTCACAGAAGGAAAAATGCTAAAAGTAAAGCAAAAAGGGAATGAAGACAGTCTTAGGGAACTAAGAAGTATGGGGGTCAGGAACTCCAGACAGAATGAAGGTGCTATAATAAAGTCACCCAAATAAATACATCTAATCAAAGTCCCTTAGTTTTTCTCCACTCGTGAAAGTTGTTTTTTTCTTGTGCATATTGGAATGGTCCAGAAAGTCTTTATCTGTATACTATCTACAGATTTATTTCTACTCATGAGCTAAAGCACAAAGAACACACATTAAAATACTTAAAGAGACCTTACTATGACCATATTACAAGTGTTTAGGAATTGTGGAGTGAACCTGAGACACAGAAACACACACATGCGATATCAGTACATCTTGACTAAAATCAGCAATGCATGAATTGCACTTTAAGCACAAGTAAAGTACAATGCCCTCATTTGTTCATCATAAATGAGTAGCATATAATTCTTTCTGAAGCTGCTGGAAGAAGGAATGAGGATAGACTAACCTTTCAGTACCATACCTGGGCTCTGGATTCCCAATGTGTTAATGAATTTCCTGAGAAGGGAGCTTGAGAGCTGCTGGCAGTACATTAATCTGAGGGAGCATGAAGCAATACATTCTCCAAACTCAAAGGTGGATGAACCAATTTAGAAAATGTTAAATCAAACCTAAGCCATTCCACAAAGACAGTAGCAATCTGCAAAGCCCAAAGAGACATTTGGAAAAGTCACCCTAGTCCAGCTCACTCAGAGTTGCTGCTGAGTTTCCAACTTCACTTCTTTGGTGTCTAGAAAATAAACTGTGTGACCTTTTACCTCTCTGTAATTCCTTCCAGAATAAACACACTTGTCAAGTGACCTAAACAAATAAGAAGGTATCTCAAAACTGCACCCAACTATAGGTCAGCACCAGCCTATTGAATATTTCTGTACAAATAGATACTTTTGAAGTAAGAGAACCAGTAAGATAGAAGGTTTTTTCAAAAATATTGTGTTATTGTAGGAATTATAAATAGAATGAGAACCCCATATGTAGTTTTAAAAAATAATTTTACTGATGCAGTTAAAAATGTTTAAAAAATAATTTTACTGATGCAGTTAAAAATGTTTAAAACAAGGTTGGTAAAAATGATAAGCAGGTAAGAGAAAAAGTAGGGGCTACAGAGGAGTCTAGGTATAAAACTATTTCACTGAATTTAAGTATTTGAGGCCAAATTAAATGTGGTAAAACTTAGGCCACATTGGAAAGAGTCAGGATGAGGCTTGTCACAGAAATCCAGTGGCATCTGATGCAGAAGATGCCTATTAGATCAGAAATGGGAAGGGTGAGCAGGATCCTCGGAATTTAAGATTCAGACCAAATGAATATACTTAGGAAAAAACACTAAGTAATATGCTGATGGCCAGGTAAGAACACACAGGAACTTATTATCACTGATAAGATAAGTTGCCAAGACTGGATGGCAAGCCAAGGAGAAACAGCAGCATTCAGAACAGCCCTGGGCCTTGCCTACAGTGACTGCTCTGAACCCTCACTGCCTGGGCTGAGTGGAGGAAGTAGTTTGTTATTGTTGTATTCCTGAAACCAAGATGGCTATTGGGCATAGGACAGGAACTGGATAAATATGCAGAGTGAGTCAATGTGACAAGCATTCCACAAACTGCAATACAACACAGGTGGGATTGAACATATCCTCCATTTTGTGTGGTGTTTCCTTGAGGTGCTTACCCTGAGTCACTCCACCATTTGTACTCTAAAGGCTTGGTTTTCTCCAGGAGCCCCAGGTACTAGCAAAATCACCCTTTCTTGTGAGTAGCTGTTGGCTAGAAGAATGTGACTTCTTTTAGCAGGTACTGTTGGAGTACTTTGCAGAGAAGTGTAGAGCAATTCACAGCTTACCAGAAGTTTATGAAGATTCACTTTTCTCTGCCGGTATAAAATAAATGTGAATGATTCTTTTAATTTATATTTTACTCACTACTCTTTAACATGAATATATCTTTAAGAATTTGTTGTTCTGTGAATTACTTTTTCCCCCCATGCAGCGGGGGTGGGGGTGGGGGACCAGGGCTTTGCACATGCTGGGTAAGCACTGTACCACTGAGCTACACTATCAGCCCTACTGATTCATTTTTTGAATCACTTTTTAATGACACCGTTTCTCTGTTTATTTTTGCCAATTTGTCAAAGTCATTTTACATAATAGATATTAGCTCTATTGCATATGTTTCAAATAGAGTTCCATCTATCATCTCTTCATTAATTGTGCTCATATTTTTTTAGGGGGCCCACTATAGCTAATTTAGGTAGAAGAGATGTTAATAAAGAATATTAATGGTGTTATATTTTTGTAAGGAAGCATGGACAAAAATGGAATCAAAGGTAGATTTGGGGGAAGGATGTACACAAATCCATGCCTCAGAATTACCTGGATGAGCACCAGTTGCTACTGAGACCCCAACCATAAAGCCGGAAACTTGCTTGGCTGCAACCCCTGTTGTCATCACCATAGTCAGGGAGCAGAGCTCTCTTTTCTGCCAGAAGTAACGAAAAAGCAGATGGTCCTGACCACAGATGGCCACTCTTAACACCTGAGGGGTACCAGCCTTAGAGCACAGCTGAATATGAAGATAGCAGTACTGGAAGACAGAAAAAAGCAAGACTCATTAAGCCATTGCTTGAAACAATCCTGAAGCTGTTGTGTCTCTGGATTACTTGTTACATGAAATAGCACATTTCATATTGTTGATGTTTATTGGGGTGAGGGTGTCTGTTAATCCAGCTGGAAATATCCTGAAATTGAGAAACTATAAACTTCTGACACTTATGATCATAGGAGAGCTTTTGATTTACTGATGTAAGAATTCATCCATTCTATTTCAGCTTTCTAGCTTATGACAGAGACAGTAAATAGAATTCTTTTATAACATGTTCTCTATTGTCTATTATTTTCAAATGTTATTTTGCATCAGTGATGCCTGTAGTTCATCAAAATGATGGAGATAACTGTAGAGCTCTACATTGCTCAGACTTCTTGGTGGAGCCAAAGGCACTAAAGTTTTAGGGAGCAGCGTGTGAAGATTATTGCTCTAATGCCAACACCTCAGTCTATGAGTAACCTGAAGCATGGAAAGTTTACGCTACAGTTTAATTCTATTTTTGCAAGACAGTTTTAAATTTTTTTGTGTATGAAATACATTCACATAGATCAAACATCAGAAATATATAATGCTGTTCAGTAAAATATATTGTTTCTTCCCTGTAGTTCATTTATTTATTTTCTCCCCTCAGGAAACTGCTATTCATTTAATATTTATAGTCAGGTAATTTTAAAATAAAAATTAATTTAAAATATTACAATATTACACAGAAATACATACACATCTATTATAATGTTTTTATGTTTTAGACAAATAGCTGGATACTAAATATATGTATGTATATATGTATGCATGTATATGTGTGTATGTGTATATCTATGCACACAGCAATATAATTTTCTATATTGTTATAAATAACTTCTTGATATAGTTACAGCAACAAGCTGATCCATCATAAATCTGTGCCATGACTAACTTAATCACTCCTTTACTGATGGTTTTGAGATGATTCTGTACTTCTGCTATTACAAGTAATGGTTCTGTGAATAATCCTTCTTGTATACCATGTCAAACATATATGAGTAAATGTACAGGATTCATGCTGAGAAGTGGAATTTCTGGGTGACAGCTAAATGTATTTTTGATTTTGGTATGAGTTGTGAAACTGGCCTTCACAGTACTTGAACTAATTCTCAATCCCACCACTAATGAATGTACTTTTCCCAACTGTGTCACCAAGTTTAATATTATCAAATTTTTTAATATTATCAAATTTTTAGGTGTTTCTCAATAATCAGAAAAGATGACATTTCTCTTTTTCATTTTTGTTTTTCTTTCTTTTTTTTGACACGGGATTTTTGAACTCACACTGATCTTCCTGCCTCAGCATCCAGAGTGCCATAGGCCTGCACCATCATGCCCAGCTTGCTTTTCCATTTTCTCATGTATTTGTTTGCATTTGTATTTCCTTATCTGAGAAGTGTGTATTCATCTCAGCTGCCAATTTTTGGAATGGGTTTTTGAATTTGGGGGGATGGCTATTTTTTAATTCTTAATATGTTTGAGATAGAAGCCCTTTGTCTGAGGGACAGTCAGATAAAATTTCTTCCAAGTTTGTAGGTTTTCTTTTTACTGTGCTGGTGATTTCTTTAGATGTGCAGAAACTTTTCAGTAGGATGAATTCCCAGTTGTTGATTCTTTCAAGTGTTTCACATGCAATTTGGTTTTTGTTCATGAA
>NW_004955530.1:817573-847856 GCF_000276665.1 Chinchilla lanigera | reverse complement strand
AATAGCCTGGCAATTCTTCTGATTAACTACTAGGGTGAGATCAGCAGTTACAAGGGTAGATTAATGATCATCAGATCATGAAGTGTGGCACAGTGGTACAATCAGGCATCCTGATTTGTTTGAATATGCTGTCATGGTTACAGGGGTCCAGAAAATAATTACAAAGCCATGAAGCAGTGTCTCAGTTACTTTGCTCTTGCTGCTGAGACAAAATTCCCGACACCCAATATTATGGAAGGAAAGGTTTATGTAGCTCACAGTTTGTGGAAGTTTCAGTCCATACTTGGCTGGCTCCAAGGCAGAGTGGCATGTGGCAGAGGGCAACTGTTCATGGCAGTGGAAGATAGCAAAAAACAGCAAGAGCAAAAGCAAAGAGTGGTGCCAAGGAGCCTCTTTTTCTCCTTTACATATGCAAACTATCCACCCCAGGGAGGATGTAGCACTCACACCCATAACCCCAGGATTGGATCATGGATCAATCATAAACTCTAAAAGCCCACCCCATGACTGCATGAGGCTTTGGTGGAACATCCAGACACAAACCATAAAGAAGTTACAGAGCTAAACAGTTTCAAAAGAACAAAGTTTTAAAAAGAACAATTTCTCTGTACTCTTTTCCCTTTCACTGGTTGACTAAAGTTCATCGTCTAAAAATGTCCTTAAGAATAAAAGGGAAAATTTCTGCAGAATTTTTGAATGTGCAAAGCTCTGTGTCATGAGTCTTTATACAAAGTCAAGTTGATTGGTGTAAAATCTTTGGTTGGAGATTCCTTCCCTGAAGGTGCAGTACTCACTACCTCATGATGTTCTGGTGTTGACTGTAGCTATGGGGAAGTATGAGGACTGCCTGACATTGGTACAGGGTAAATGGCTCACTCTATTAGATAGCTGGCCTAATGCATCTCTTTTTTTTTTTTCCTTTCTTTTTTGCTCCCCCACCACTTCCGCAGTGCTGAGGATTGAACTCAAGGCCTTGCACAGGCTAAGGGCATTCTCTGCCACTGAGCAATGTACTCACCCTCTTCTCTTTTCTTCTAAATCCATTAACTTTGGGTATATATTGGCACTAGCCCTATAAATAAATTTTCACAGGAACCCAATCTGTTTGTTTAAATATGTCGATACAGAGCAACACTGGTGGCGCATCCCTGTAATCTCACATTTGGGAGGCTAAGACAGGAGGATCACCACCAGTTCAAGATCAGCCTCGGCTACCTAGTGAGTTCAAGGGCAGCCTGAACTACATAGCAGGACCTTGTCTCAAAAAAGACTAAGTATACAGGTATAAATTTCCTTTATTTCAGGCAAGATTTGAGTAACTACATCTCAGTTTTACTGTTTATCATTTTTTCATGATGATGGTATTTATTTTTATTTTGGGCCTTACTTTCCTTGAGATCATGATCTTGTATTGGCACACATAAATGTTCTCCTTAGTTTATATTCTGATTATTTCAATTTTGCTCTGTTCTGTCTTCTGATTAGCTTACCATTCTTTCATAATGCATACCAGACTAGTTTTCTTGCAATTTTGTCTTCAGTATCACTTATTTTTTCTGCTTATTTCCTGAGTTCTACCAATTCTTACTTTATTTCCTCATATTGGTTCATCATCTCTTTCTTGAATATTTCCTTTGATTCTTTGTGGCTTTACTTCAAAGAAGGAACTGATTCATAAGGTTTTTGTTTTGTGTTGGAAATTTATTAACAGTTTTAACCTATCCCAAGGAATGTTTCTGGTGAATATTGTCAATAAATTTTACTTCCAATTATTTCTGTTTTCTAACAATAGCTTTCTAGGTGCTGTGGAAGTTCCTTTTCTATTGCTCACTATTACATAACTTGGGGTTTTATGGGCCCATTAGTTGCAAGAAATTTCCATAGGTGGGCAGGATAAGGGTAGCATTCTAGGCTCATTAGTTTCCAATTCATAGAAACTCCCTTCTTTTCAGCTGCCACCAAGCAGGACAGTTTGTGGCAAATAATACTGGGATTTTGTGTGCAGCAGAATCTCTTTGGCTTAATGCTTCTCCAGTATGATATTCTCTGTCTCTTCTCTGTCTCTCTTTTTCTGTCTCTCTTTCTCTCTGTGTCTTTCTGTCTCTCTCTTTCTCTCTCTCTTCATCTCTGTCTCTCTGTCTCTGTCTCTCTCTGTCTCTCTCTTCTGCTTCTCATTTTACTCCTAATTTCTCTCACATAACTGATTTCTCTTGCATGAACTGATTTTGATATCCCCTACAAATTATTACAGTCTCTTTCTTAATTTCTCAGAAGATGGAAAGTGAAATTTCTGGTGTGTCCTTGTGTGTGGTTTTATCTCCCACAACTCCGTTGTTTGCTTTTGGTTTGCTTTCTGGTGAAGACAGAGATTAAAAAATTTATTTAGTCATCTCCACCCCAGAAGTCCTGTTCTAGAAATTAATTATGCTTCTTATAGTTAGGGGAGACCATATAGCCTATTACTCATTTAACACTTTTTAATCCAGCTCTGCATTATTCACTTGTCTGGCTTGGGCACTGCATAGATAGTCACCTTAGGGTGTGCCTCAGCTTTGGACATCTGGAAGAGCCTGGGCCAGGAGCACAGGGGACGTAGTATTTAACAAGTTTGCAATGGTGAAGGTAGAGCAAGACAACTGTCTGTCAGAGCCTTCGGTTCTTGGCGTGGGAGAGAAGCACACACTGGCCCTCCTCAGTGAAGGCCAGGAGTTTTTGTACAGCATGAAAAGTTTGGCAGCTCCGTGACCTCAGGGCATAATAACATAGATTATAAAGGTTGAACTATAAACTAAAAATAAATGATGTATACCGAATTAAACTTCTGATAAGAACTACAGCCATTCCAGCTCCCACCCCCAGTATAACTCTTGTTAAACTCATGTTAAATCTAGCTTTTCTAACAAACAAGTGTGAAGAGATGTTTTCCCTTTCACTTACACTTAGCATTTTATTTAGCCAATGCTTTTTCAAGTTAAATTTTAGTTCACAAACCATGCCACTGTCTAATAATTTAATTCTGAAAACAAATTATATGTAATTTCCCTGACAATCTGAAATCTGTAAACCACTAAAAGGAGCCAACTCACTGAGCGGCATGATAATTAACGCTCATAATAAAGTAATTATATTTTACATTAGAAATGTCTAAAAATTCATGGTAGCTCTTTATATCTTTTTCTGCTTACCGATGTTAACAATATAGAAGTTTTGATCACTTCAAAAAACACCCTGAACATTCTTGTTAGTGATTAAATACAATGGAAGAATTAAAGGTTCTTAGATAAAATCTATAAAAAGAATTCTTTTGTAATAAAACTGCTAAAGTTAAGACAGAGTTGTCCATTCCTTACATCAAAATGTGACTCTCCCAAAGCAACCTCATGACTTGGGGAAGCAGAAAGCTAAGTCAACACCAGTGGACAACTCAGCCAGTATACACAGCCTGGGCTTTAGTTACTATGTTCTATTTGTGTCTAATTCACATTTAGTCATCAATTTATTGATATCAAATATGACTCAATAGGAAATAAAAAGCTGTTCCCTTTTGTTTGGATATAAATAAATAAAATGCTATATTGGATTCTCCTTGCAAAAATGAGTCTCAAAAATTTAAAACAAAACCATACTTAATAAGTGTTGTATTCTTATCATCATTAATAGCATGAAGTGAGAAATGCAAATTTTCTTGGTGTACTTCTCCTGTTGTTCATTTTTAAAACTCGAATTAATCTACTTAACCAGTTTGCTTAACAAAGCAAGTGTACTGCGGAAACTACTGGGTAAGATTTCCCTGATGCTGTCCCTAGGATTTGCAGTAACCTTCTAAGGTAAATACAGTGGTATTGCAGTTCACAAACTTAATTTGTTCTATGATTTTGGAAAAGAAGGCAGCCTGCTTCCTCCATGGGCATCTCTTTTCTAAGCACTACAAAAGGATGTGATCCTTTAACACTAACAGGTGAAGCAATTACATGGCCCAGGGAGAAGAGTCCCATCAGTACTTCAGATGAACTGCAGTTAGAGCCATGGTGGTTAGAGCCACCTTGGGCAATCCAAGGCTCTCCAGAAAAAAGCAGGCTGCCCCCAACACAGGTGGGGTCACACAGCTGTGTAGCTGAACTTGTGTGTTTTACTTAATGGTTACACTTTAGAAACTTCCTGTCTGAAGAACACACATAACAAACATACCCAAAGACACCAAAATGCAAGTCTTTACTACAACTTAACGAGTTACTGTAGAACAAGTTCCAAGCATTGGGTTTGTGGTAGCAGAGTGCAATTGTGCCCATGTCCTTGAGTCATTCAATGGTTTGCAGCCACTTTACTGTCCCCTATGTACACTCACTTGGTACCACCTAGAGACTGATGCTACAGAGTTCTTTTATGACACTGAAGGCAACACCATGTAAAGTTAAATGCATAAGACTATGAAACAATATGTATAATGCCAAAAAACTTATATTCAGAACATATAAGAAGGCTTATGAGTCAAAAAATTTTAAACAAAACAAATATGGATGCTTTGTTGAGTCTAAATAGCCACTCAGTAAATATATATATGTACATAAATGATACAATATTACTAATTATCAGAGAAATATAAATTAAAGCTACAATGAGATCCAGTCATTACCACTAGAATACATTAAAAATTGAAAATCCAGGTAATATCACTTTGCCAGGGATGCAGAGCTTGCAGGAGTACAAAAGCATACAACTGCTTTGGAACTGCTGGCAGTTTCTAGGAAAGGTACACTTGGATCTACCCTAACACCACGACATTCCATTCCCATGTTATTAAAACATATAACTGTGAAAAGACATACACAGGAATGTTCTACATGTCATGCTTCATTCAAAAAACCCTAAACTGGAAATAAATATGCAGTAAGAGGTGAATGGATTAAAAATGATGATAAATTTATACAATAAAATACTCAGCAATGTAAAAGAAAGAAAATGACCTTTCCCAATAGCATGGTTGACTCTGAAATATATTACATTGAAAAGAAAGAAGTTTGGATACAAATAAGTGTGTAGTGTGATTCCACATATATGAGCTTCTTAAGCAGCCAAAGCAAATCTGTGGTGATGGGACTGTTAAGGTGGTTAACTATGAGGGGAGGTGCATAAGTATTAACTGAGGAGGAAATGGGGATTTTCTAGAGTGATCAGCTCAATTTTGAATTATGTATATGTTACACAGGGGGGTAAGCAATTATAAATTTCTTGTACTTTGTAGTATCTGTGCAACTCACTGTAACTTCTACTTAAAATGTTAAATAGATATTTAATAACATTGTCTGTGGTCATTATTTAAATGAAATGTGGGCTGGGCATGGTGGCAGCACTCAAGAGACTGAGGCAGGAGGATCATTGCGAGTTCGAGACTAGCCTGGGCTACAAAATGAGCTGAAGGCCAGCCTGAATTGCATATGGAGACCCTGTCTCAAAACAACAACAGAAAAATTAAATGAAATGTGGGATTTCTTAGGAAAAGGCACGAACCCTTTTTCATCTTCCATATTTAGTCCTGTTTACTTCAGAAGTTTCCAAAATTCAGCATGGTAAAACACAGGAATCACAAATTCTAAAGTTTCATAGGGGCCATTAAATGAAACTAGAGAAGTGAAATATGGGCAGTGACCATAGCGAATGGTGGGACACTAGTAACAACCACAGGGAGAGCGCCCCAAACTGCAGGAGCCGTTCGACTCTGTTCTAGCTGATACTTGCTTCTTTTCTCCACTTTTTTGTTGGTATATACTTCTGACATGTAAGAATTACACTCATCTTGGGGAATTGTACATATACATATCAAGTCACAATGATCTCCCCCCATACTGGTTCGCCTTATCTCAGACTCCCTTCCCACCTCTGCAAAGTCTACCTCCTCGCTTTCTATCATCTATCTTTTATTTTTCTCTTTAAAGTATTTATATTTAACATTAACCTTCTATGTATAGCTTTTTTCAAATGGTGTTGTGTTCTCAAGGTGCGTCCATTTGCTTCTGAAAGATGCTGACCCTTTGCCTAATGAAATCAGAAATCTAGATATTTAGGAGAACTATTTAAAATTGGTATTTTAGCATTTTTTAATGTAAATAGTGAGCAAATCAAACAATTTGTTCTATGAATTTCTTACTTAAACTGACACCAGTTTCCTTATCTCCACCTAGACTACAGCTGTCTCGCTACAACACTGGTGTCCAAGAGCAAAGAATGCACAAGCAAGAAGTAATCGCCACTCAGAAACTAGATGACAGGGCTTGTTGCAGGCTGTGCTTCCTCAGCCCAATCAACCCCAGGCCTTCACTAACAGAGGGAGCATATCAATGCAAAAATGGTGTCTGGATCTCATGTCCACCTTTTATCTTTCAAAACATTTCTTCCTCTTGCTAATTGATCCTGCCACCTTCCATGCCAGCCCTGGGAGGCACTGTTCTCAGTGAACTCTCCCTCCTTCCCTCCCTTCCCTCTCCTTGTCTCCCTCTCTCCCCCCTCCTTCCCTCTCCCTTTTCCCCTTTGTCCCTGTCTCCCTCCCTTTCCTTCTCTCTGTCTCACATACACATACACACACACACACACACACACACACACACACTCACACACACAATAGCTAAAGCCACACTTAAATCTTCAAACCAGGTTCAGTAAAGTTCTGAACAAATAATATAGAAAAAAGTTTGAGATTTATTTATTTATTTACAAGATTTAGTTATTTGTATCAATTCATTTGCCTTTAGTTTTATCCTTATATCCACAGTCTACCTTATTTTTAACTAAATTCTAGCCCTTTCCCATGGATATAGGATTGTCCTGCATCCCAGAGTTTTGGGATAGTTCTCACTTATACCTGTTTTCATGGCATAAATAATAGCTTCCTCCTTCACTTTCACAATTGCCCTAATTTGAAAGACAAATGTTTGGTTGCCCTTGCTAAAGTTATAATCTATTCAAAGCATAGAATGGAACAGCTATCATTATGGACTCAGGAAGCCTATCACTAAAAAGAGAGCAAAATCTTTTCTTAACTACCAAAGGCTCACCTTTCAGCCTATTTCTTACCCAGAAACCTATAATTAGCAAAAAAAAAAACCTGTTAGGATTTTAATAGGAGTGCAAGCATATTTCTCTTAAAATGTTGAAAAGTAAAATTTACTGAGTTATCTTGAATTAGCAATACCAAGTTTTCTACCTTGAAGCCAAAGAGGGATGTAAAATAAAAACAAAGTTCCCTTTTCACATCTGAGCCTCAGGCCTATGAAATCCATACTCACAATGTTTTATTTCCCCAGGTCCTCTAAGGGCTTTACTATTGTTTTCCACCTGATAAGTTAAATGCGTGAAACTTGTTTTTCAAAAAAGCAAGTTTGCTGCTTAGATTTCAGAGAAAGATGTATTTATAGATGTCTCAACTGAACACCTGAAGAAATCCCACGTCTGGCCTATGGGTAGCATTTCAAGTGGTTGATTAATTATCCATAACAATGTTCCCACAATCAGGAAATCTAATTTTTGTCATTTATTTCAAACTCTGACCCCATCAAAAACTTTAACCTGAACTGCCAAGAATAACAAAATTGACAGATTTGTAATTTAATTCTCCATTTCCCCTTTCTGTTTGTTTGATGGATGTGTAGATTAGCAGTGAAATGGCCCAAGACTAGCAAGAAAATGAGAGGAAAAAATCTGCTCCTATTCTCATAAGAGAATATGAGAGTAGGCGCCACTCCACCTTGCCCACTCACTCCACGTGTACCTTTGCTACAGAAGCACACATGTGCACAGCACACACGCACATGCTCACCACCTATCAAAGAAGGCATAACACTCTTCATATAATATTTTGGCTCAAATCCGTTGTTAACTTTATAACAGAAAAAAAAGGGAAAGTAAAATAGGAATAAATTGCACACCCCTTATATTTGTAAAGAAATCTCATGGAGATTCTTTTAAAGAAGAGTTGTCTCTGGTCTCCAAGACCCTTTGCAACTATTTCTCCGTACTTTGCATCTGAAGCCATTTGGAACCTATTTCCAGCCTCCTGCCTTCACACAACAACTTCTCCTTCCTAGATCCCACCCAGCAGCCACCTTCCCTCTGTCCACACACCCACATCAGGTGATAGCTGCAGACCTTTGCCTCGGCCTTTTGCTTGCTCTGGTCCTAGAATGCAAAGGCATAAGTATTGGGGATTGAACCCAGGGCTTTCATGCTAAGCTATATCCCCACCCCTTCTTTTTTTTAATTTTGAGACAGGGTCTCACTGTTCCTATGACCAGTCAGCCTAGCCCTGGGACACTGCTCCCTGTAAAGTTTCCACTTCTAAACACTCTTTTTCTCTGACTATTTTTTTTTCTAGTTCATACACTTTCAGTGACTTTGTTCTTTTTTTAATTTTGGAAATATCTTCTTTTCATTATCACTGTGACCACTACATCAGTGAATCCTGCCATGCTCCGCAGATGGACAAGAGCCCCCTTCTGGACCCCTTTGACTCTAACTGGCCTGGACTCAGTAGCCAGTCAGTCATTTTCACAATCTACTAATGACACCAAGAATAATTCCGTCCAAGCCTAAGACTTACCACCTTAACCTTAATGACATCCCTACCTTTGCATTCCCTCAGGAGATCACCACATTCCTGCTGCCAAGCATTTCCTGAAACGTGTATCTGCAAAAACAACTTTATTAACTTGAAGTGGGTTTTTATTGCTGTCCAGGAGTCATTTTGTTTCCTATTGGGTCTTTATCTATTGCTTAAGTGCATATTTATTTTTTTGTTTTTATTAGTACAGTACGTGTGTAGTACATAATATTTAGACCCTTGTGTGGAGGTAGTACGTGTACACAACACATCCACTTCTATTTTTCATTCCTTTCCCCTCCCTTTCCCCTCCCCTCCATTCATGTCTTGCTCCCTTTTCCATTTGAGAAAGATCTATCTCCCTCCTTCTTGTTATCTATCCTTTATTTTGCTTTTTATTTATATTTTGGATTTTTCAAAGAGAAACCATGTGATATTTTAAGTTCATGCATCTGATGTATTTCACTTAACAATGCCTATGGCCTCAGGGTATCCCATCTCATCAATTTCACTCTTACCAAGATTAGTTAATGGGATAGGAACTTCTTCAACTTCCCTCATCTCTTTTCAAAATATTTCTTTATTATCCTATTTATTTCCATACCACCCTGTTTTGCTCCTTGGCTTTCTTCCTCCTCTGTCTGATATTCAGCCTCTCTCTTTCCAAATTCTTTCAACTCAGTTTACTATCATGCTTAATTTTCCCACATCCCAAAACAATTCCATACTTCCCTTACTGCAGCCAGACTAATTATCATTCCTTGTCTTGATTCTCTTCCTCTTCACCCTTTCCTTTCTATTACAAATAATTTATTGAATCGGTACTCTAATTCCCTCCCTTGCCATGCCACTCTTACCTCTAATCTGCCAGATTTCCCATTTCAATGCACTCATCTTACTGCCTACTCTCCTTCCCTTGTCAGTAGCATCTTGCATTGTTAAACCCATCCTTGCTAAAAATTGATTTCCACTGAAACTGGCTCTCCTATCTCTAGCCAATGTTTACCCCAGTTTTAGCTCTACTTTCTCCTCTTGCTCCCCAAGTACAATCAGCTTCACAAGTCTGTCCTCACCCCAGGACTTCTCCCCCTTTTTACTTTTTCTTCAGTGGGGCTATCATTCTCAAAAGCCTCCTAAACTTTCTCATTTGAACATTACATTTACATCTCAAAATCAGTAGAAGCAGGGTTGAGCACACCATCTTTCCCCCATAATGACTTGCTCCAGAATATTTTGTTATTAGTCCTTATTGTCCTTTAAGTCACACTAGCCACACCTTCACAGTGAAACCACACACCATCCTTTGCCTCCACACCCAGGCTTAGTTTAACTGTCAATATCCTTTAGATTCTATGACACTATCTAAAGTAATACTTGTGATCCTCCTTTCCCTGATAGTACCAAACTGCTACATATTTACTCAAATGGGTATATTACCTCTCCTTTCTTCCTTCTCCAATGCATCCCAGAAACTGTGTTGGACTGATCTTTTGAAAGCACAGCTCTGATAATTCCTTTTTGGTGTTCCAGTGTTTATTAACCTAAATGCTCGCAAACTCTCCTTTCTGGCTCTCAATGACTTCTACAGAGTGGAGGTTTCCCAGTCATCTGTTCTATTTATTTCTATGTTCTAATCCGAAGGGAAACTGGGAGGGAAACACTGAAAAGAGTTAAAATGGAGAAGCCCCACTTACATCCCCTTCCCACCAAGGTGCACTTTCCCATTTAAAGCTACCCACTTGAACATCTGTCTACTTAACGAGCTGTTGTGCCTTTAATCTCCAGTGGCTCTATGGTGAGGGAGCAATGGGGAAGACAGACAGAATAGTTCTCCAGAACCAGCACTCCACTTCCTAAATAGAAATTTTGTCGCAGAGTACACAATTGTGTTTTAAGAAACTGTACCAGGACACCAGCTCTAAATAAATGATTTTTTTTTATTATGGCTATTATTTAGCTTAAACCTTTTAGCTGTTAAATAGTCCAAATTATTTGACTTTCAGTAGATTGCTCTCTGGTTGGGATACAAAGACTGATGCATATGAATTCTGTATAATTGTTTTTTGGGGGGTCAACTCTATGGATTTCATAACTAAAAGATGTCCCTCTTTGCTCTGTTTATTAGGAAATTTATCTTACTTCAGCAATGATATAGTGGTCCCTGTAGCATATATTTATTTATCATTCTTAATCTACAGATTTATCATATTCTTAGTCTTTATTTTCACCTAATTCTCTCAATAATTATTTTATCTTTTTTGTTTTATAAGTTGTTTCCAATTCTTTTGGAGAGGAAATAAAACTAAATTCTGATAAGGCAACCTGTGAGTAATCAAATTATAGTGTTAAATTGGGTGTGAAAGAAAAATACCAGATAAAAACTAATCCAGACTTAAGTATGTAGAGATTTTATTTAAAGAGACCACTGCAATAGGGAGAGAGGAACTACTGCAGCGGGGTAGTAGTGGGGCTATTGGGATGATAATCAGAATATGCCTCTCAAGATTTTCCTCTCTGATGCAAGTATTTTTGAGCTGGAGACACTTAAGTAGCAGTTGTGGAAAGGACTATCTAAGCTGTCCTTTCTTGCTCATAGAAAGCCATAAAAGTTCCTGTGAGAAAGTTGCCTGCCCTGTGCCAACAGGAGACAATAGCCTTTGTGACAAGTGACAGATCTGATGCTTCCCTGGCTCTGTATAAACAAACTGACTAAAATAACCCTTATCCTAAACAATTTTACACCCCTCCACATGTCCCGAGTCACCTCCCTGGAATTTACTATTCCTAGCCCAGGCCCCTTTCTTGTTATTTCTTCGCACAAAGAATTTTAAAAAGTGTAAAAGCTTACTGCTTTAGCCATTTCTTCAGATCTTTACTCTCGCGAATGCCCCTATCAAAATAGAGAAATTACTGACACTTATAGGCTTTTCTTCTGCTAATCTGAAGATCCCAAGTAAGAACTGAAGTGGGTAGAGGAGGTCTATGCCCCCCCCCACTGCAGTACAGAGAACATTCCTGCAGTAAGACCTGCAAACACCGTAAAGGTGAGGAAAAAAAGTTTCTCCACACATAGTGAGGAATAAGCAGGCTGGGAAGAACCAGGTGTGAGAAAATGAGATGAGCAAGTAGCTTTATCAGACAGTGTATCAAAAATATTTTTCGCAAAGAACAGGCAATTGTCTGGAGAACAATTGAAAGCAATGTCCATGGTTTGGGTAAGCCAATGTTAAGGGTTTGGGGGAAAGAAAGGAGCCTAATCAAAAGTTGGTGAAGCCATATTAGGACGTATTTTGTCCATCTTGACCAACGAGTAAATGAGTTCAAGAAACACTTTATGAGACAGAGAATGGGAATTTGCAGAGCCTGTTCTGGTTTCATCTTAGGTTGACAAGGGGGTTACCTGCCAATATTATCTAAGCTGTGTAGAGAAGAGTAGTTCTTCATAGAAAGTTAGTCCATGGAACACAAAAGGGCAGTGGGATTTCTTAACTCTTGCAATTTTCCAAGGCTAAGGTAAAGTTCAACATTCTCAAAAGATGGAAAGTGAAATAACAGTTCAGAAAAGGTGAAAATTGGTGATGAATTCTAGGAAGAAAAATGATTAAGGTCTTCTGCTATAGGTTCTAAGCATTTAGTGTGACACTGTGACTTTGGAATTTAAGCTAACATAGCACCATAGATAAAGGCTCACAGGAAATGAACACGGTATATACAGATGTAAGCATCAGGGTCAAAGTGACCCAACACACTTGAGGATGAGAAGGTAGCTCTCATTCAACTGATGGGGTCAGAGTAAGACTTTTAGGAACCAGGTTGAGAAATTAGTGATGGAATTATATGTTTTCTGACCCCATTATTTTAAAAAATATTAATTAAAACATAACTGTTATCCTTTCAGTAGAATGGCAAAGATTACCTCTATACATAGGGATATTATGCCTTTGTTCTTGACTAGTTCCTTCATGACACTGTAGAGATTAAGCTTAACATTTAGAAACTAATAAAATACAAATAATTCTTGTCTATTGTGGTCAATTAATTTAAGTCATCCACAGTCAGTTTCTGATCCATAAATGCATCTGTTCCTTAGGTCCTCCTTTAAACTGCTCCTGACAGCATATTAGTTCCCTCACTTAATAAGTTAAACAAAATTTTTGCAGTATATTCAGTTTTCATGTGTATAGGAGTCTTCTCTTTTATCTTTCTGAAAAACGTTACTTTGTTAAGAGATTATACCTTCATCACACTGACTACAACCTCATCAGGGAAGATGGGTATAAAACCCACTTGCCACCAGTAGAGAACATGAATGACCACTTAAATGTGAAGTTTTGCCTGTCCTTTGAGTGCCTACCATGTGTGCAAGAAGGGAAGCCTTTGTGAGCCTTTTCCTCTTTCCTTGGGGGTTGTTACTCAGTCATATCAGGCTACCCTGGGAGCAAGTACAGTGTTCAAAAAGGACTGCAGCAATACCAGGCAGGCTAGGTCAGTGTTCCAAGTATTAGCATATAGGAAATCTCTATTGTGTGTCAAGGTAGTGGTTTAGACACTAAGAAAAGTCTGGCTCCATTGGGAAAAATTTAAAGATGAAAGGAACTGCAATAATAAAGAGATGAATCCTGTCACCACTTGAAAGAAGCCAGTGTGAGAAATGGGTGGAGGCCTGTGGTTAGGGAGACCTGGCCGAAGGCATGAAGGACATATGTTCTCCCTGAGCATCCCCTCATCTCACTAAAGCCAATAATAGACAGAAACACCAATGGAGGAACATCCATTTTTTCAGGACAGAAATTTGTCAGAAAAGCTGCTGCTGCAACTGAACAGAAAACTGAGAAGTGCCACTGTACCAAGACATTTCTACCATTACCATCTAGACACAAGTGCCTTCCATGTGCCAGTCAACAAGTGGAATCTTTATCCCTGCTCTGAGAAGCTGTGGGCGGGGAATCTGTCTGTATAGGGCCTCTAGCATGTCCTAAAACATCTGGCCAGGACTTGACCAAAGAGTGCTTTTATTGGCCACTTAACTGTGTTAATCTTTTTCAGTTATGACAGTGCACTGGGTACAACCCCACAAATCCCCCTTTGAGCCTCAACAGCAGCCAAAAATGTTGTCAACCAGCAGGATTTTACAGTCTACCCAGAATGGTAACACTTGACTCTTCTCCCTTTGTGTGTCTTTCAAAGTTAGTTTCTCCCTTTTCCTATTAATTCATATTATAAAAACATTGTTCTAGTTTAGGCAGAAGTTTTCTTTGCTTCATTACACTTGCCTTTTTTTCTCTTGGCCTTCCCTCCCCATATCTGCAATGAATGCACACCACCTCCCTTGCAGCCTCTCTGCTTTTAGCAATAATTTGCACATAATGGAACAGCCAGAGGGGGTTTGATCAATGACCTCTGTCTAGGAGATGCTGTTCCTAGGGAAACACATCTGCCAACATAAAGTATTGGAGCAATCACAGCTCAGTGAACGCAGTAATAAGCAACTGTTACTCTGGCGCCATCAGTCATGTTCAGTTACAGACCTGAAAGGAAATGGCACCTCAGGGAGCAATGTCCTTCCATAAATTTGGGCAACAATGAAGAATGATTTGCAATCAAGTAATAAAAGGCCCCAAAAAGGTCCACCATGCATACTAACATCCAGTACAGCTGACAAAGGAAATAAAAAACCTTGGCATTGTTTGCTCGTTATGTAAACTACACAGCTGTCCAAGCAATTAAGATATGATTTTGGGAATTCTCTCATAAAAATTTGCTAACAGTGCTTCCACTTGTGAAAGTGACATTCTTCTTTATCAGTAAAGTGCATTTCATTAAGGTAATGCAATTTCATCAAGTTTAATAGTAGGAATTGCTTAACCTTATGGCAAGAGTACGTAAACAACATAAAATTAATGTCATTCCTCGTGTGGGGGATAGATTTGCATTAGTGACAGTGCTGATCAAGTAATAAAGAAAGCCAATATAGAGCTTTCAAGTCTGGGCTCTAGCGGCAAACAGCTGCTCTCTAATTCACAGAGTGGGAATCCATGCCAGCAATAAAACAGTTAATATTAACCTCCATGCAAAGCACTGATCTAGGAGATAAAACAGATCTTATTTTTGAAAATTTGTTAAGATAATGCTTGACTTTAGAACAAAATGGGGCACCTACCTTACTGAAAAGCAACACAGGCCTCCTAAGCATGCAAAAGAAATAAGTTAGCCCCCCAAACTGAATTGGCCCAAAAGGCAAGTGGCCCCTTGAACCTGTTCTGCTCCTTATAACAAGCATCTCCCAGGGAGTTCTCTGGAAGCAGAGATGTGGCTGGTAAAAGGAAGTCCTCTCTAAGGGTACCAATTGACTTCTTTTCACTTCCAACAATTCAGGACAAGGCACATTTCCCATCACTAAAGCAAGTGTTAGTAAAAAGTTCACACAAAAGAGTAAATGCTTAAGAGCTAGTGTCAATAGAAGAAAGAGATCTTCATCTTCTATACTGAATCCATATTTTATCCTTGAAAAATCTGTGCCTTCTTAATACAGGCTTTCCATCTGAATTACTCATGATAAATGCTTTTGATTAATTTCACCTCCCCTCCTCCAGTCTTCCATTCATAGCAAAGGAGAAAGAACAACAAAACAAAACAGTCTAGATTATATCCATATGTATTATTAGCCACCAAATGATGACATGCCCATCCCTCAAGCCCATTCATCAACAGAAGACAGTCACTGCTCGCCTGCTGCAAGGACGGATTTCCAGGTTGAGCAGAATAGAAAGCCTGGCCTCAGGGAGCAAGTGGCCTGACAAGGAAGACTACCATGCAAATAAGAGCAAAGAAGTTCAAATGAAATAATTAATATTTTCAGCATTTAATTTGATATCAAGAGCAGAGAGGGAGGCAGGTTTAATTTTGACTGTGAGGAAGTATCATGAATCTAAAGAATGGGGTGGCATTTCTTGTTCTGGAATGAAGAAATTGACTTCAATAGACTGGACAAAACCTTTCTGCAATATGGCTCCATTATGAGGACCTCAGAAGAGAAGGTGAAGATGGTGAAGGAGTTGTGTTAACAGATGTGGCTAGATTAAGATTTAAAACTAGATTGTGGAGAACCTTGAATAGCATTCCTTGATTATCTCATTTGAACTTCTGGCTCTCAGATGAGATAATCAGGGAAAGTTTAATGGAGGGACATTTACAAAGTTGTGGGGAGCATTAAGGGAAACTACTAAGAGGTAATGAAGTACACTCTGGATGGCAACAGCAGGGAATCCTTATCATCCTGAGGAATACTGGGGGTAGAAGAGTCCAGAAAGTGTGGAAAATATGGTAGTTACATCCTTAGCACTGAGCCACCAGGGTAAGATAGGATCTTAAGTACAGGAACACAGTCAGTACTGGAGGAATTCAGCCCAGCAAGGAGGAAGGCAAAGAAAAAATTATCTTTTTCTTTCCTGAGGGCTAAACCCTACCAGAAGACTGAAGGCTGCTTCAATTTTAAAATGTTGATCCAATTATCCAATTTTGAAATGTTGGCCATGAGGACACAGCAGAGGTAATAAGGGTGGAGAGAAGTAGAAGAGTGCTATGGCTTCAGTAAGGGCCTCCAAATGTGCCTATGTCAAAGGCCTCCTCCCTGGGGACGGTAGTGGAGGGACAATGATCCTATAATAGGTGGGACCTGATGGAAAGTCACTCGGTCACTGGCAATGTTCCTTCTTGATGAGAGTGTGGCACCACCCTGTTCCTGCTCTTCCTGGCTTCCTGGCTGGTGAGGTCAGAGGCTTTGCTTGGCCACACTTCCTGCTAGGTTGTGCAGCTGCCTCGGAGGCCTGCAGCAGCGGGGAGTTCTCACCTCATTCTTGGGCTGAAAAACCCAGACATGTGAGCCAAAAAGTTTTCTCTTTATCAATTTATGATCTCAGATATTTTGTTAAAGTAACAGAATGCTGATTAATACAAGCGGCAAATGGAAAATATCCAGCAAATCCCAGTCACTAAAGAAATGGATTGCCTGTTTCAGTTATAAATCTGATAAAAATTATTAATAATTTTACCAGCCTTATTGGATTATAAACTTCTAATATTAGGCAATAAGCTACATGAAAGTAAGGACTCTTATCTTTACTATTGCATTATTTCCTGTACTGAGCACAGGTGAAACAAATAACAATGTGAGAAACTAAGGATCAGCAAATAATTAAACAAGGCTGAAATAGCTCAGCCTCCGCACTATGATGCATATTAGATTACACCTTTGGAACCCCACAGTGGTCCCCTCAACAAGACTATCAACAAGACTATCAAGAGACAGATATCCAAATGCAGGGTGGCAATGTCCTCCTCACATCAATTCAAGCCCTACAGCAACCCTAAGTACCAGACAGTGATCTTAAAGAAGCTGGACTTTCACCCCAACAAGGACAAATGCCATAGAAATTTAAAACTCTAGTCTGTGTTGTGCTTGACACAGGTTGGGCCCCTCAGTTAGGGCAAAGTGCACCACACTGGCCTCCTCTGCCTTCAGAACACTGTGGCCTAGAGGAAGTTTTCCAGAGTCACTTTACCTGAAGGTGAAAAGAAGAAAGGTAACACGTGCAGGAAGACCACTGGCCTAGACCTGAGTCTGAGGCCCAGAAATGTATAGCACGGGTGCTGTGATGTCCCCAGCTCTCTGAACCTTCCTGAATCGGAGTTTCTTAGAGGCCAGGAGAAGAAAATTCCTGTGCTAAAGGATTTCTGTGGGTGTGCATGAAACACTATGTGGAACGCTGCTTGCAAACTGCAACTCAGTATATAAGCATAAGATATTATTCTGGCTGCCCCTTCCTAGCACTCAGCAGTCCTCCAACCCACACAACACATACTAGCCTCTCTGAAAATAAATTCAGGACTCTTCTTTCCCCCCAAAAATTAGAATGATGAAATCAAGCAGTTTAAGAAGTTAACATGATATTCTGACACTTCTTTCTGGAATTTGATAGCATATTGGGGAGAGTAAACAACGTTTTAAAAATGAAATTTAATGTATTAACTTGAAGTGTGGAAGAACTTTTATTTTCTGTTTGACTCATTCAGGTTACTCTGTCAACTTTACTACAAGTTTTTATCAAACACATACAGTCACTGAATCACTACCACTTTTAAATCGGTATGCTTTTCTACAGAATGTGTGGATTAACATTTTATCCTGGTATTCTGAGGGCTGTCAGAATGGTGAACATAGACAATAAAAATTGAGTTGTGGGAAGTAGCTGAGCTGTAGAAATGTCCCTGAGGATGTGGAATGAGGAGATACATCCGGTTAGAAAGCTCTGTAGTTCTCTGTCAGAAATCTTTAACCAACTGTTCAAATATTCCTTCATAAACTTCTACCACCACCAGGACAAGAGCAGACAACACTTGACAGTTGCCAAACTGGAGGGATTCACTCTCTTCTCGTATAGGTCTTTGAGAATCAGCATAATATAGTTTTAATTGCATTCCCTTGGACCAAATGACCAGGTTAAAATCCTAGCTCTTCCGTTACAAGTCACATGGCCTTGAGGAAAGGTTACTTAGTCTCTCTATGCCTGAGTTTTGTCATGTGTAAACTAAGAGTAATAAGAGTACCAGTCTCATAGGTTACAAGCCTGGCAATTATCCTTGTAAGTATTTTTTAAATTTAAATTTTGGAATTTCTGGGGGCTGGGGATTGAGCTCAGAGGCACAGTGCATGCCTGGCAAGCACAAGGTTCTAAGTTCGATTCCCAGCACCAGAAATACACTAAAAAAAAAAAAAAAAAAAAAAAAGTTGGAATTTCAGAAATAAATAAACTTTCCATTTGTTAGTATTGTTGACCTCCACAAACACACTTCAAAGATGAGTGAAAAATATCAGGTAGACAGAAAGATGAGGAGAATGGCCTAAGAGCAATTTTATTTCAAGGCCCTTGGGTTCTTGTGCTTCAACAAGCAATGAGAAATCATTCATGATGAGATACATATCAGAATACCCCACTCTGAGGAGCCCTCAAGTTAAAAAAGAATAGAAAAAGACATCAAGAAGACTAACTGCTTTTACTGAAGGAAGTAAGAATGTGGATGAATGATAAAGCCCAAAGCTCGGGCATTCTTCACATTAGGACTACAGGTATCTCTCACCATAGATTTTTGTTCTAATCCATTGAGAAGCAGCTGTCATGTAACAGAAATGTCAAGAGACATGCTGAGACCCAGATTAGAAGCCAGTTTCACAAATTCACAAGACACAAAAGAGTCTTGGTCATAGATTTAGACTATGGACTCACCATACAATGGAGAGACTCAGATCCAAAGATTAGCCAAAGCTCAAAAATCAGTTAAGGGTCTGTGATCCTGGAGGGCTAGGTTTATTCAGAGGAATCAATGATACTGCTATTCCTGTTTCTGAAATTTAAGAAATGAAAGGAGCAATGAGGAAAATACAAGCTACCTGTCCAGAAACAGCAACACTCATAGGCTGCTTCTGGTCAGACAGACCCAGGGTTCTTTGGTTTTAGGAGGCTTTGTGAACGTGTTTGAGTGCAACATGCCATCACTCTGGAAGGGAATGAAGTCTCCCTGCAGCTAGATCAGACTTACAGCAGTTGCTCATGTAGAAGTTATCCACTTGTATTAGTTCCCTATTGCTGCTATAACAATGACCACATACATATTGGCTCAAAAAAAAAAAGATGTTCTATTTCAGTTCTGGAGCTTGGAAGACTGAAATCAATGTACTGGCAGGGCTGAGTTCATTTTGGAAGCCTCAGGGGAAAACTGCTTCCTGGCCTTCTCTGAGCAACCCCTTGGGTTCCTCAATCCTGGTCTCTTCCCGGATATTCCACGTGCTCACTCCAAGCACCAAGTTCCATCATCATCATCTGTCACATCTCCTCTTTCTCATTCACACCCTGCCACCTTCCTCTTATAAGGGCCCTGTGACTGATTACATTGGGAACACTCTAACAATTCAGAGCACCCTCTGCATGCCAATATTTTTAACTTAATCAGACCCTTTTGGCATGTAAGCTAACACACTCATAGTTTCTGATGATTAGGATGTGGCTATCTTTAGGGGCCATTATTCTACTAATAGTGATTTAAAATAAAGAAGGTATTTAATTGTGTCTCAGTGAAGGTACCAGTGCACCACCTAGTGAGGTTCTTTATGGAAGTCAGGGTGCCATCAGGAAGTGACTCGTACACATGGAGACAGACAGAATGCTAAGAACCTGACTCATGAAAGGATCAGAAAAGATCCCCAGTGGAAGGCTTCAGAGAGATCAGTGTCCTGGTGGGGATACAAGAGACCACCAGCCTCAAGGACACACGCTGAGGAAAGGTCCATAGGAACTAACTGAATAACTTAAATGCCATCTCCCAGGAAATAACACTAGACATGAAAATTGAGGAATATAATTAAAGACTCCTCCTTTGGTCATGACAGGTCATTCTAATCAACTGTTTCCATACTTAAGAGACACTATAAAGTGATAGCAACTCAATAATATGCTATAAAGTTACCACAGTGCCTAAAATCAATACCCAGAACATAGGAGATATTAAAAAAGCATGCAAAAGACATTGAACAAGAGTAAATGAATGAATGATACTCTGGAATCTTTTCTTTCATCACTACACAAAAGTATAATATGATATTTTAAAACTTTCAGAAATGAACACTTGATCTATAGTAGAGATCAATGGCCATTTGATAAAACATATGCTATATAAATGTATAAATTCACATCATAAGACAATGTATATGTGTGTACAATGTGTTATTCAGTAGCGTCATTGTCAGGAAGCAAGGAATGCTGAATCCTGCTCTGCTATATAATAAATGACAAATATGTCTGTGGATAGACCAGATTTAAAATCACACAGCTACAGAGGCTAGACAAAGAAGAATGCAGGAGTTAGGCAGGATGGAAAGCGAAATTGCTAAGTGATTATTTCACAAGTACCAAGCTGTCTCTAAGAGTATTTACTTCACAGGTTGTTGATGGGGTGCATAATCATTTAAAACATTCTGCTAGCCAACTAAAATACCCAATAGAGCACTCTGGTATTCTAAGGATAGTATTGCACAGTGTACTTTGTCCAGCCCAAGAGGGGGTTAAGTTTGTATTCCTCTCTAGACATTCTGTGATCCTACAAAGTAAAGAGTTCCTCCCAAGTGGAAGCCAGCAGAGTTACAAGGGAAGCTATAAGACAGGTAATTAATTTTTTAAAAGCAGTAAACCAACAAATCTAGGGGAAAATAATCTCATCTCTACTGCCTAATGGACCACTACTAAAATGGTACTGATCTATTATTTGGGAGTGGAAGTGGAAAATAATGAAACTTGTTTTAATATGATAATGTAATTTCTAAAAGGTAATAAAGACCATCAGGTAGAATAATTGTTAAAATGTAGCATGAGCATGTGTGTGGCTCCCACACACGTACAGTGTCATTGCTTTATGTAATGATACAACAATAAAAATTGTGCTTTTTTTAAAAACAGAGATGCTTAAATTTTCTCTTTCCTATTATTTTGCAACTCAGGAAATTTATAGTTTAGATCCAAGAGTTAAGGTTTATTTTGTGATCAATGCTACTAAATTTTTCTAGCACATATAAATCATAAAGTCATATATGAATATTTTGTAAAATATGCAACTAAAGACCAAAATCTCCTAGATCTGTATATAATGAAAGAAGAAGCTGAAGTCAGGGGGCTTTTTGTTAGTAAGAATTCATCCCAAATTATTCTTTCACTGACAGTCTTTGAGCTTCTACTCTGCTCAAAGACTGAATTGAAACAAAAGACTGATATATTTTCAACTTACAGTGTGTTTTACCCTAATGTGTGCTTTTATCAGAGATAAACTGGACTACCAAAAAAAAAAAACAACTGTGCTATTGTTCTTAAACATTTTATCTTGCAATGATGCAGGCTAGTTTCCTGAGGACTATTCTTCAGGTACAATGCAACATTTTCAACTCATTTTGCATCTCCATAAATTGTAAGACTGTATTTGTTTCCTCTATGACAAAATAGTAAAGCTTTAAAGAGGAAAGTTCTGCTAAGACCCATTTCATATTGCAGCACTGGCAGCACACTGATATACTATTGATGTACCATTAGGTTTTTTTCCCAGAACCACACTACTGTATTCAAAATACAGCAGTTGTAACATGTTTTAAATTATTTAGAACTTTTTTTCTAGTAACTACTCATGGCAAACCCCCATCCATAAGAAATGTCTTGTCATGAAAGAAAATGAAAAGCAGAAGTCATATGTTGAAAGAAACAATTTCAAATACTAAAGCTTCACACACACACACACACACACACACACACACACACACACACACACGGGAACAATTAATACGTCAGAGAACTCTGCCAGGATCTGCAGCATTATATGGCTCCTCAGCTATAAAAAAATGTAGTGAATGTTGACAGCACAGCCCCTTCCTCACTGCTTCTGTTGCTTCCTTTTGTTTACAAGTCCCTGCCATCCTTCTTTGTGAATTGAATGCTAAGCTCTCTCTGGAGAGATGTTATATTGCTTGCAGAATGCTCAGGCAGATGGTGCTTCCTGTTGTAACAGAAGGCTGCGATTATACCTGAACTCTTCAAGAACTCTAACGCTGAAAACCGAGATAAATGAAAGCCTTGAGAAGTTTTCTGTCTTCCTTCACTAGTGGTCTAGTGTTCAGCCTTCCCTGGGCTCTTCTGCTGCTGTATCAGATAGAAGCAACACCCTCACCCCAGCCCAGCCTTCCAATTCAAGGGCCACCAGCCCTCCTCTGAATGGCTCGTGCATCCCATCTGCAGAGTTGGTTTAAGAATTATTGAGAGTATTGCTCATTCAGATGCCTGGTTACTGTGGGTTCAGATATTGGAACAATATTGTTATAAACAAGGATGAAAATAGACCAAGTCCTTATCAGGAAGTGTCTGTGAAAACAAATTGAAATACCGAGAAGACCACCTGATGCTAGAAGCTGAGGCCTATAAAGAAATTTATTTCCACACATTTGGAGAGAAACTGTCCTTTTCAAAAGACTCTCACTTGTATCTTTCATGGCATTGGTGTCATCTGGAGTCTGAAGGACTTCTCACTTTATCCTTGGAGCTCTTTTCTATTTTTTATTTCCTAAATGTCTTTCATGCATCTCCTGCTATGACTGGGTTAGTTCCAAAGTAAAGGGTAATGCCTCATTTGTTCTTCTCTCTCTCTGCATATTAAGAAAAACTATTATAATAGAATAGCGACAAAGAAAAGATAAGACACACAGTGAGTTCATAAATAATATGAACTGACAATAGAGAGACTTGTTCTTTAGAGCCGTGCTCTGACACCTGACATCCTGAAGCCTGAAGCCCATTCTTTCTGTGCTTCCCCAGTCTGGTTCTCCATTATCCTGGTGATTATCAAGGAACCCAACTCCTCTCTCTCTTAACACTGACTCCCACTGTCATGCAATGAACGGCAACCACTTGGACAGTTGGCAACTAAAGTGATACCACCCCTCAAGATGATGATGAAGTCCAGACTATAGAATTTCCAAGGAACAGATTACTTGAACAGCCGCCTTATTCAAATCACTCATTTTCAAAATAAAACTAAGTAAAAAACTCATACTGATTTGTCCAAAGCCATAGAACCAAACAGTTCTAGAAGTTAAGGCTAGTTATTAAACATATTATCACCTCTCTGTCAAAATTGCAAATCTTATTTGTTCTTAAATAAGTAAAATATTTGAAACTTCCACTGGTCTTTGAATGTGACCTCATTGTCTGCATCAGTATGTTCAGGAATAGCACAGATGCATGTAGCTAGACTGTCCGGCACCACTTTCTCTGCACCATGGTCAAGGTTAGGTAGTGAAAATATAGTGATAATTAATTTAGATATTGTCAGTGTCCAAGCATTCTGGTAGGGAAGAGAGGAGAAAAAAAGGAAAATATAGAAAATAAGCAAGGTACTTGCTGATAGTGCTAAGTACTACAAAGAAAATGCAGCTGTAAGGGAGTGATCAGGAGTGAGTGTGGGCAGCACTGAGCTGGGTATTCAGCAAGGCTTTGAGAGGAGGTCACTTTGAGCAGGATGAGAGTCACGGAAAGGAGTCTCACACACAAAGATCTGGCAATGAGGCCAGGAGCTGCTCAGATTGCAATGAGGTTGCTCTCTTCAAACCTGTGAGAAACTATGTGTACAATTAAGAGAGAAGTGAAATTTATGGATCAAACCTGCAAACATCCCACCCAAACCTTCAGCTCTTAACCAATATGTATAATGCAATATAATAATATTATAATATATAATGTAATATATAGTATATGTCATCTTCTATGTTTGCACACATGCACACATTCTATATACTGTGATTTAAATATCATGTGTCAGAAGCTCAGCCACCACATAAACTGAGGCCTATTGGAAGGTGGCACCCTCAGGAATGGGTTACTGAGTTCATGCTGCCTGAAACAGGGCCTGGGAGTGGTTTGTTCTCTGTAACTCTCCTGTCACTTCAGCACATATGTCCTCCTATCTACAAAATGCAGCATCAAAGTGCCATCTTGGAACTGTTCTAGACAGCTAAATTAGGTAAAAATATTAAAGGCAGTCAGATAGGGCTAGGCCCTGAAAGGGGCCAGTGCAGAACATGGGATACACTGTAACTGGAGCAGGAGAGATAGACAACTGTGCTGTGGGTCAGACCACAAGACAAAAGATGAAACGAATTCACTTACATACGTTGTAAGGAAAAACATCAGGGACTGATATTCTAAATAGATATCTATTATCTTAAGGAAGACGGGAAGAGACGCTAACCCAACCCCCTACAGGAAGAACCCTACTCTGTATTCATGCCCACTTGCTGTATGATTCTCTTCCCTATTTGATTCCAATTTCATCAATTTTACCTGAGCAATTATGTTTGCAGTCTTACTGGTTGACCATAGATTTGTCCCATCTCATGCCCACCTTGTGATTTCCTATTTTCCCCACCTTGGACCCTCCTCACCTCATGGTTTTGCTCTATAAAAATCTCTAGAAAAGGCAGGGTCCTTGGCAACCCACTTGGGACCTCTTCTGTCTCTCTTTCATACAGAAGCTTTATTTCCCCTAATAAATATATTCTGTTATTAACCTCCATTGTTCCTAAAATTCATTCTTCTCTTTTAGAGAACACAAACATATCCTGGACATCTAGCAGGCTGGAAGCTTTATTCCTCTATATCAGAACAAGAAATCAAAACTGCTAGCGACTTGATTTTGAGCTTTCCAGCCTGCAAAACTATGAGAAATAAATTTCTGTCCTGTAGTAATTACCCAGTCCATGGCATTTTGTTATAACAGACAATTTATATGTACATATATAAATATAAACTACATTACAAGCATCAAATTTCAAGTCTGCCACCACTGTCAAGAAAAAAAATGTGAATTACATGTATAATTTCAAGTTTTTGAGGAGCCACATTAAAAAAAAATCAAAGGAATCAGAGGAAGCTAATATTAATAATATATTTTATTTAATCCAGTATACCTAGAATATTAATATTTCAACATGTAATAATGAAAATAATTAATGAGATATTTTAACTTTATTTTACTAGACTTTCAAAATCCAGTGTGAATTTTATTGCAGGAAAATCTCAGTTCAAATTAGCTATGTTTCAAGGCATCAACAACAATACCCGGCTAGTGACTACTATGCAGAAAGCACAGGACTATAGCTTGAGTAGTGTACTGCCTAAAAGTTATATTTCTTCAGAATGCCTTTTTTTTAGTAAATGGGAAAAATACCAAAATATGCAATGTCTGAACATATTTTTTGCTTCTCCCAATATGTCCTATCCTATATTTCACTACTATACTGAGAGCATTTCAAAATTAAATCTTTTATTATTTCATTATACAGAAATTTTGCTTTTTCCTTATTTTTATCATCTCAATAAAGTAAAAGACTTTATATTTCTACTAGCACACATTGTAAATCATCTATTCCTTAAAAGTGTATAAGTCCAGTGTGCATATATTGTCAAGCAGAGTCTGTGTCACTAGAGACAGAGCCAATAAAAGTGAAATTTATTAATAACAAAAGGCAACATGGCAGATTGCAGAGTCTAGGTTCTTCCAACTTGAAAACAAAAGACCAAAAGGAATGTCTTGTGGGCATATTCAAAAATGTCTCCAAACTCCACAACGTGACTTCCTTCTGTTCCACGGTTCACCTGTGTCACAGACTGAATACAAGAACTCTAGAGTTGCACATTAAAGAGGAAGATAAAAGCTAAACCATCTGTATACATCTAAACTTCAGGATTGTGAAACCAGAGACTGCTCAACATTTGGCTAAGTGAAGAATGGAAAGGGATTTGAAGAACAGAGAGCAAGAGAGAGTCAGACAGAAAGAAAAAAAGGAGAGCAATGGGAGAAAGGGAGAAAGAAAAAAGAAAACATAGAGGTGTTCTGAAACAGTGGAAGCAGTTTAACTAAGTACAGGAAGAGGCTCTTGCTTCAGTCCAGCCTCCAGGAACCTGGCAGCCTGTTTTAAGCCCTGGATACTTCGAGGCCTCATATGTCACTCTGTAGAGAAAGATGGACTCTAAGCAAGGAAAAGATAGGCTTTATTAAAAGTTAATGGGCAGGAAGGGTTCAGGACAAGCTTATGGGTTGATAGAAACTTTCTACACCTTGGCTCAAGTGTAGGTTGCATAGAGTATGTATTTGGCAAAAACGTGGGACTGTAAACTTCAGGTCTTTACATTTCACTGGATGTCAATTTTATAACAGTTAAAAAATAAAACTGGATCTCCAGAACAGTGAGGCCTGTAAGAGGAATATGAGTCTGTGTTCTGTGCTTCCTCCATTATCTCCAGGACAACAGGACCTGCAAGAGGGGAGTTTTCACTGTGCATTTCCTCCATTATCTTTCAAATAGCAGGGCCTGTGAGAGGAGTCCGAGACCCCACTCTGAGCTTCCTCCATTATCTCCAGGATAGCAGGGCCTGAAAGACAAGTGTAAATCCACACTCTGTGCTTTCTTCATTGCCCCAGAAAGGTGTTGTCTGCAAGAGAAGTGTAAGGACACATGTCTTTGGCTGGTGGACTGACTGGGACCTCAAGGCATGAGACCCAGGACAGCAGCTGGGCCCTTGGCACTTGGGCACACACACACCTTTGGAGAGTGGAGTAGTTAGTGAGACCAGCAACATGGCAGTGTCTGAAGTAGCAGTGAGGAGCCAGTACTTGGACTCTGGAGAACTCCACCAACAGAAGACCAGTCCCAAATTCCATATCCAGAGGCCAAGATCAGCTCCACACCCAGCCCATTTCTGGGATTAAATATAGACACTATCACAGAACTATAAACACCAGAAGTATTCTACTACTTTCATTGTCCCTTGTTTGTCTGATTGGCTATCCCTTTCCTGTCTGGTTGGATGTCATCTTGTCTTGTTTTGTATTCCGTAGTTATTTTATATTTGGGTTTTTTCTTTACCCTTTTCTCTCCTCTTTTTCTCTGGTCTACTTTTCTATCTTTTCTTCTTTTCTTTTTCATTCTCTTTCTTCCTTGTTTTTTTCAATGTTTAGGTGTCCTACCTTTCTTCTTCATTTTCTTCTATAGATCCTTTCTCTTTTTCCTCAACTACTTGAATTTAAATTTTCAAGTGGGTAAACATTTTCTCTGCCTTTTCTCACTACTCCTTCATGTTCTATTTCACTCTTTCCCACTTCTGTCCTCCAGTTTCCCAAATTTCATTAATAATCCTTACTCTTCAGCCTTGATTCTACAATATTTGACCTCACTCATCATTTTAGCCTATCCCCTAAACATCCTAACACCCTTACCCACAGCAGAAGGATAAAATCACACCACTAAGGGGAAATTTACTGCATACAGGTACACAGTATATGTCTGATTTTGTTATAAAGCTTTAGCATTTACTCCTGTGCTCAGAGGTAACAGGTTAATGGTTACCATAGTTTTTCAGTAGTTAAGCTGTACTTGGAACTACTGTTATTACTAACTGCACTACTTTAGCAAGGATGTCACACATGTTACAAACAGTTTTGCTCCCCTGTATGATTACACTGTGATTGTATGAGGTAATAGTCATCACCACAGCCCCAGTACCAAAGGATTAGGAGCTGAGCCAAATAGTAATTTTGCATCCTTGACAAGTTGGGAAGGTAAGGTCTTGTAATAGTCATAAGAAACTACCTACATCAAGAAGATGTACCTGAAGAATAGACATCCTTTAGGGAAACCTCAATACTAGCAATAAAGCTACATATCATATGAAATTGTCAAGTATCAACATAGAAAAGAAAAGAAAATAAAAAAGAGAAAATAGAAAATGGCAAGATGCAGAAGCAAAATGCAACCCCAGACTCCAGCCCACTCAGAACAAGCCCAGAACTCAAGGAGATAGATGAAATTGGAAGTCAAATGCTGGAACTTTCTGCAATGATAGTAACAGAAGTGAAAAAACAAGTAGAAAAGGCTATGGAGAAAATAATCTCTCAGGTACAGAAAGAAATGATACTTAAAATCACAGATACTAGAGAAGGCACAGAAGAATAGATGAGCTTAGAATAATGCTGCAAACCAAAAATGCCCAACATAGGACAGAAATAGAATCCATGAAACAGACCCAAACAAAAACCCAAGCAATTAAAACCTCCATTGAAAGTATATGCAACAGATTGAATGGAGAGGAATTTTAGACCTTAAAAACAGAATTGCAGCTAGTGATCATGAAAAAAAAGATATCTTAAAAAGAGCAAGAGACCATGACAAATCAATCCAACAGTTACAAGATGAAGCAAAGAAAAATAACAAGATTGATTGGGGTCAGTGAGAAAGTTGCAGACTGCACAAAAACCATAAGAAATTTCTTCACAGTAATAATACCAGAAAACTTCCCAAGCATGAATAAAGAATTTGACATATGCATAAATGAAGCATATAGCACTCCAAACAGTCATGATAAAAAAACTACACCAAGACATATAATAATCAAGATTCCAGACATTCAGCATAAGAACAGAATATTAAAAGCTGTCAGAGAAAAAAGACAAGACAGATCACCTACGAAGGAAGGCGTTCAGAATCATGGCAGACATCTCAATACAAACCCTCAAATCAAGAGGAGCATGGGGTGAAGTGTTTCAAGTCTTGAAAGAAAACAACTTCCAGCCCAGATTGATAAACCCTGCAAAATTATCTTTCAAAATTAATGGAGAAATAAGATACATCCATTACAAAAAATAACTAAAGAGATTTATGACCATCAAACCAACTCTACAAAGAGTACCAAAAGATATTCTACACAGAGGTATAAATGATCACAATTTGAAGAACAACAGAAAGAAACCATCAGGTAGGGCAAGCAATTAAAGGAGGGAAAAAGCAGGGAACCAACAAAAGAAAAATACAATTACAAAGATAATCCAACACATATTAGTTATATCCATCAATGTAAATGGCCTCAATTCACCAATCAAAAGAAACAGACTGGCAAAGTAGATCAAGAAACAAAATCCAACACTATGCTGTACACAAGAAACACATTTAATGAAAAAGAAATTCATAGACTAAAAATCAAAGGTTGGAAAACAATCTTCCATGCAACATGAACACAGAAAAAAGAAGAGGTAGCTACTCTTTTGTCAGACAATGTGAACCTCAAACCAAGAATGATCAAAAGAGATAAAGTAGGTCACTACATACTTGTTAAGAAAAACTTCAAGAGGAAGAGATAACAATAATAAATATATATGCACCAAATACAGGAGCACCCAAATATATAAAACAATTACTAATAGATATGAAAGATCAAATAAGCAACAACACAATTGTAACAGGAGAACACAATACCCCATTCTCACAATGAGATAGATCAACTAGACCAAAAAAAAATCAACAAAGAAATACCAGAACAGAACCAAACCTGTGAACAAATGGACTTAGCATATGTTTTCAAACTGTTCCACCCAACATCATCAGAATACACACTCTTCTTAACTACACATGAAATGTTCTCTAAAATAGACAATATGCTAGACAACAGAAAAGGCTTAAGTAAATACAAAGGAATTGAAATTATTCCATGCAAATCATCCAAACTTAGTGCAATGAAATTAGAAATTAATGGCAAAAGAAATCACAAAAACTCCATAAACACATGGAAATTAAGTAACACCCTCCTAAACAACCAGTGGGTTACAGATGAAATAAAAGAAGAAATTAAGCAATATCTACTAAACTAAATAAGAATGCAGATAAAACATAAGGAAATATGTGGGACACAATGAAAGCAATTCTAAGAGGGAAATTTATAGCAGTGAATTCTCCCATCCAAAAAACAGAACAAGAACAAATAAACAACCTAATGTTACACCTCAAGCTTCTAGAAAAAGAAGAGCAAGACAAACTCAAGGCCCATAAAAAGGAGAAAATTATAAAAATCAGAGTAGATATTAATACAATGCAGACCAAGCAAATAATACAAAGAGAAAGAATAAATAAAATTGATAAATCCTTAGCCAACTTTACCAAAAAAAGTAAAGACTCAAATTCATGCATTGAAGAATGATAAGGGTGAAATCACTACAGATCTTGTGCAAACTCAGAGGATCATTAATACCTACTTTGAAAAATTTTAATAGGATTGAAAACAC
>NW_004955530.1:814974-815963 GCF_000276665.1 Chinchilla lanigera | reverse complement strand
ATTGAAAATGTAATTGAAAACATACCAACAAAGAAAAGCCCAAGGCCTAATGGCTTCACTGCTGAATTCTACAAGAAATTTAAAGATTTAATGCCAATACTCTTCAAACTCTTTAATGAAATTGAAAGGAAAGCAATTCTACCTAACTCATTTCTGCAGGCAAATATTACCCTGATACCAAAACCAGAGAAAGGCTAAACAAAAATGAGAACTAGCATGGTACTGGAAAAAAAATAGACCTGAGAATCAATGGAACAGATTAAAAAATGAAGAATCAACTGTAAACACAGTAGCCACCTTATATTTGACAAAGAGGCCATACATGTTCACTGGAAGAAAGAGGCTCTTCTATAAATGGTGCTGGAAAAACTGGCTGTACATACAGAAGACTAAAACTAGACCTATGTCTATCACCATGCCCTAAACTAAAATAAAAATGGACTGAAGATCTAAATATTAAAACAGGACTCCAGGAGCTGCTGGTTCCATGGTTCCAATCTGTGCTTTACTCACACCGCCACAGTTCCCAGCTGAAACTTGTGGAGAAAGCCAGGTATTTCCCATGTACTTCCTGAGGGCAGAGTGGGTGACCCAGAACCCCTCTGCCATTACAGACTGAGTCTCTGGCCTGCGGGCACCCAAAGCAGAAAGGAAGTCCTCACTCAGAAGCCCCAGGGACTTCTCTGGCTGGGGGAGGGGGCACATGTATCCCCTCCCTGCTCTCTCTCTGCGCTGAGTGAGCAAGTGCTCCAAGAGCTGCTGGTTTCACAGTTTGAGTCTGTGCTCTACCGTTGCCGGGACCCCCTATGGGGTCAAAGGCAAGGGCAGTCTGTGATTGCTACCCGGCCAGCCTGCATCTGGTTCCTGTACGTGTCCTGAACTGATTGGAGACAGAATCAGGTGGTTCACAAAATGTCAACCTTGCAGTTTGTGTCTTGGTTTTCCCTGTACCCTAAACTGCCTGGAGACATAAGTCCAGTGGACCGGGA
>NW_004955530.1:714496-811354 GCF_000276665.1 Chinchilla lanigera | reverse complement strand
TTAAATGGTCACAACTAGAGACCATACTCATAAGTGAAATAAATCAAACCTGCATGTGCAAGCACCGTATTGTCTCAGTAGTGTAAAACCTGAAAGAGTTCATTTAACCTAAGAGGTATGATAGACATTGTGAAATGATAGGAAAGCACTCAAGGGTAAAGGGCAACTGGGGTGTTTGAAAAGAGAAGGGAAAGAAGGAGGAATTTTGTGTGTAGGTATATACAGGATAGTTAACATACTTGATCTACTGTCTTCTATTTCTTTGCTGAAAGAAACTGTCAATAAATCCTTGATTGATCAGTATTGCATGTCTCTACCTGTTTTCATGAGAAACCACTTTGAAGATATCAATATGTAATACAACAAGCATTGTTAATTTCCTACCACTTTGTAAGTCTGTATTGCCTGTACTGTTCTTTTGCTATTTTATAAAATGTTGTCTGTCTGTTAATGTTTTCTTCCTTTTATTTTTAAAATAAACAAACAAGTAAATAAATATTAAAACAGAAACATTAAATGTACTGGAGGAGAAATTAGGCATAAATCTTGAACACATGGGGGTAGGTAGAGATTTCATGAACAAAGCCCAAACTGCAGAGGAAATACCTCAGAAAATCCACAACTGGGATCTCACCTTATTTAAAAGCTTTTGCACATCAAAAGAAAGTACTAACAGAATGAAAAGACAAGCCACAGGGTGTGAAAATTCTAGCTAGGTGTCTTCCATATAAAAAACTTCTATCTAGGACATATAAAAATTGGAAAAAGTCAGACCTTTCAAATTCAAAGAACCAATCCAAAACTGGGCATCTGAAAGGAACACACACTTCTCAGATGAAGAAATACAAATAGTAAATAAATACATGAAAAAATGTTCAACATCATTGGTCATTTGTGAGATGTAAATTAAAACAACACTGAGATTCTATCTCACCCCAGTAAGAATGGTTATTATCAAGAAATCTACCTACAAGAAATGCCGCAGCGGGTGTGGGGAAAAAGGTGCCCTTCTCCACTGTTGGTGGTAATGTAGACTGGTGCAACAACTTTGTAAATCAGTGTGAAGATTCCTCAGAAAACTAGGATTAGAGGTCCCATTCAACCCAGCTATTCTCCTTCTGGGTATTTTCCCAGAAGAATTAAACCATCATACCATAGCAATGTACATGCACCCATGTTTATAGCAGCACAATTCATAATAGCTAAATCTTGGAAATAACCCAAATGCTCATTAATTGAGGAACTGATAGAAAAGATGTGGTATTTTTATATAATGGAGCACTATTCAGGGATAAAGAAGGATAAACTGGAGACATTTATAGGGAAATGGGTGCAACTTGACTCCATACTCATAAGTGAAATATGTCAGTCTTGCATGTGTAAACATCATATTGTCTCCATAGTATAAGAAGCTGAAAAAGCAAATAAGACTCAAAATGTGCAATAGATAATGCGAAATTAGAAGAAATTGCTCAAAAGGCAAGAGAAGCTAGAATGGGTGAAAAGAGAAAAGGAAGGGAAAAGGAAAAAAATTATATATATATATATAAGTTAAGTTAGTTATACTACTAATTCCTACTCGTTCATTGAAAAGAAAGGTTTATGAGTATAATGTTTGATTAATTCTGCATACCTGTATCTTGCAATATGAGCAACTACTTTAAAGATAACAATGTGCAACTATTAACCATTGTTACTCTCTCACAATCTTGTTTTAAAATTTTATACCATTTTTACTGTTCATTATTTTTTTATCTTAAAAAAGTTTATGGGCAAACTTTCTTTTTTTATTTTTATATTTTAAAGATAATGAAAACATCTTAACAAACACACATACATTTAGAAAATAACACAAAAATAATACAAGCACTACAGAATCTCAGACAAGGTGATAGGAAATTAACAATGGTTGTTGTATTACATATTGATATCCTCAATTTGAATACTCAGATAAACAAATATAGACATGTAAAATTGATCATACACTTAAACATTAACTGATCCTTTCAGTAGAGCAATCAAAGTCAGTAGTACAACTATGTTAGCTATTCTGTATATACCTATATATATATTTTTTTTTTTTCCCCTTCTCTCTGTTCTCTTTTCCCTCATCCCAGTTGTTCTTTCCTTTTGAGCAGTTTCCTTCCCTTTCACAGTGTCTATTGTACCTCCTAGATTTCATTCACTCTTTCAGCTTCTTAACTAATGAGATCATACAGTGCTTATACATGCAGGAAATACAAAGTGAGAAACACTGAGATTCCATCTCATCCCAGTATGGGCAAACTTTCTAAAAGCAGCCTTTCTCTCTCCACAGACAGACTCTACAGTTAAAGCAATTAGAAGGACAAAAGAGAGAAACTGTAGCAGAGGCACCAAGTAAAATTACCATTAGAATTGATCAGAAAGAGTTAACAGAGCAAGGAGGAAGGTAGAAACATAAATGACCAAGGAAACCAGCACCCCCCCAATAAAATGCAAAGGAGATAAGGGACAGCCACCTAAGGATTCTTATTTAATACGCAAAACTCACACTCCTACATATATATACATGTATGTATATTCTCATTTTAACATCACTATATTATTGTACCAGATACACATAGATCTCCTCTACTTAATAAATAACTCTAAACTATCTTGCTAGTAGGCATCCCCCAGCACTTATCCGTCAAAAAAGGACAAGAAGGAATCAAACAGCCAGAAAGAATGCAGACAGAGGTGGCCAGATTAGGATCAAAGAGAGCCAGAGAGCCACTGGGATGGTTACAACTTCCAGGAGCCCACATGGGTATATGGGAGAATTTATTAATCCTAAATAAAAGGAGCCAGGACAAGAGCTCAGGGGGATTCACTTCTGATGCCCTCTACTCTTCCAGAGAAACTATCTATCTTGTTTTTGTTTCTTATCCATTTCCAAATAAACTGTCTTTTAAAATTCTGCCTCTTTAATTGTTAAATTCACCATCCTGGTACCTTTGCATTCTGGATGAGGAGAGGTGCATAGATCCCACGCCCTAAGCCCTCAGCAGCAATGGCCCAGCTACAGCAGGGGAAAGAGTCCTTTGGTGCCAAAGCAAAAGCCACCCAGAAATTGTGGTTCTTTCCCTTCTGGACCATGCTGTGCTATCCAGGGCCCTTGCTTTCCTATGGGGCTCACTAGGACATTCTCATATCTAAACATGCATGATGAACTGGATCATCTGAGAAGCAACTCAAGAGCAACTGCTTGGTATGAGGGAGAGTAAAGGGTGCCTCCCAGGGCAGGCTGCAGTGTCTGTCCCTCCCAGTGCATGTAAAACCTCTGGGTCTCAGAGGCAGTCAGAAGTGGACTGAGATAAGGTGGACCAAGGAACAGAAGGGTCTTCCTGGGGGGCCTGCTGGCCTTTTCCATCAAAAACAACCACTTCAAATCACAATAGTAATTCTACACATCATAATGAAAGAACACATGCTGGGTTAGGCCCTTCAGCAATATTGTTCTTTGTAGGTGAGTCACTCTGTTATTTATGGCACCTTATAATTAGTGACTGCCTAATTGGTTGGGAATGGACACTTCACAGGAAGAAAGGGTAGGAACTGCCTTCCTGCTCTAGTCATTGTCCATTCAGGTTATGCGGGAAGGGTGAGCCAAACTAGAAAGCATTTCTGGTATGACAGCCTGAAATCGTTGAAGAGCTACTTGAAGTCCAATCACAATAGTCAATATACTGCAAAGCTCAGCTCTGAGTAGAGCTGGAGAGAAGAAAAGGGCAGAAGTTTGTGAGGCAAATCTTGAGAAATGACTTAAGGGAAGCAAAAAGACAAAGAGCTCTCTGAATCAGACAGAGAAAACCTAAAGACCATTTTCATTTGGTGAGTTAGTCTGGCTTTGGGGATATAAAGGCAGTCAAAAAAAGGAGTCTTCATGACTTAAGCACATGGAGTCCTAAGACATATCCATTTTAGGCTTCTTCCCCTCCTCCCCATTTTTAGAAAATTTATCCTAGCAATTGCTTTACTGATGGAGACATGAATTATGTGTCCTGAATAGTGATAAGTAAATTTAACAGAGTTCAGGGATGAATGTATGAACTCAGCAAGCTTCTTATTCCTGACTCGTAATTCCAGCCTTCCCCACCATCAAAATCAGACGGGTATGTTTGTAAGAAGTGACTTGCATAAAATACAGCCAGGACTTCAGTCCAATCACAAAATAGCATCATAACATTAAATATCAAAAGAAAATTTTGAAAATATCTTAAGTCAACTAAGTTAAGATCATGGTTAAATTATTTTTTAAAATAGGCTTTTACTCCCTAAGCTATAGCAGTTAATTTGCTGTCTGCAAAATTATTTGGTACAAAACAACTAAAATATTGCTCTGCTATATTTTCACTGTTATTCATTTTTTTCTACTTTAAATTTCATATGAATTAAAGAAAAAAAGGTCAAAGAAAGCAAGAGATGAGCAATCTCTTTGAAAGACAAATTGAGGTTTTTAAACTGGTTAGCATCTAGTCCAAATCATCTTCACCTACAAAAGAAAAAAAGAAAGAAAGAAAGAAAGAAAGAAAGAAAGAAAGAAAGAAAGAAAGAAAGAAAGAAAGAAAGAAAGAAAAGAGATAAAAAGAAAGACAAAACGATATCTGTCACTTACTGGAAATCAAATAAAAGTGTGAGTATCATTTGTTAAATGTCCTTCTGTTTTCAGTAGTGGATACTTGTGTGTGAATACATGTGTGCTGTGTATATCTCTATACTGACTTGTGTTTGTTTCCTTCTTAAAATCTCCAAGTAACCAGGGATGTACTGCAGCATCAAGGGGCATTATAAATTCTATTCTGTGTCTTTGCTTGAATAAAAAGTTGTTTTCACTAATCACTAACTGCACTTCAGTTCCATCTATGTTAACTCAAGGTAACTAAATGTGGACAAATGGGCATGATTGTATGTGTTAAATGGCTGACTCTGGTCCCAAAGAAAAGAGAAGTACTTGGTTTAGAGAATAGGGACAGAATTAAGTATGTATTACACAAATCATGGAGTTTATTTGGTTTCATTATACAGTATCTACAGTTAGTCACCTGGGAAGAAGGAAATAAAAGAGGAGTGTGAGTCAGGTGTTTAAATTTGTTCAGGTATTACAGTAATGAGTTCCACAATTTACCCAAAAACGTACAGTAAAACACTGCTCTAATCACACAGCAAGCACCATTACTCACTGTGGGATACCAAAGCACTTTAATTCCCTCCAAACTGCCAAGAAGACAGAGGAATGGAGCTATTGAGAGTGCCTTGCTCAAGGATGTGATTGTTAACCTGCATGGGAATAAAGGTGGTGCTATGCAGAAGGGACATAAATGACAACTTGCTTACAATGTCCCTACCATCTCCCCCACAGCCCTACACACAGGTCTCTAAGGAACAGAACAAGGTAGAGACCAGCCAAGACCACCGGGCTTGTGTAAAGGCAACATGGCATGGAATTTATTGTGCCTGGGTGCAGGCAGACAGAGGGCAAAAAAGGCCAACTGCAGACAGTAAAAGGAAGCGGGTTTTTTTTACAGGGCTTGAAAGAAGGCAAGGATATTAGGTGGGAAGATCTTACTAAGTATCAGTGGTCAAAGTTCACTGGATGTTTCCTGCCTCAAATAAGATTGGGTGCATTCAAGGTGATACGGCTGTAGACTGTTTCATGCCTCTGTAGGCAAAGTCCTTGAGGCATAGAGTACAGATGTTTGGGTGTCTTCAGATGTCCAAGTGTTTGGAAGATTCTGTGCTCCATTTTGTCTCTTTAAAACATCTTGTGTTTGCCAAGGGCACCAGTGCTGAGCTGAGAACAATGCCTCTGCTGGCAGACAGATTGGGAATGGGGAGAGACAGGTCTGAATCCAGGCTTACGGGGACGCTGCTTTAGATTCCTGCAGCTGCTGCAACAAATTAGCACAAGCTCAGTGAGGTAATGCAGCACACTTTTGTTCTCTTTTAATTCTGAGGCCATGGGTTTATAGTCTTACAGGACTGGAACCAAGTGTTCACAGGACTGGATTCCTTGACTCTTACAGCGAGCAGGCAACATCAGTACTCCTTGGCTTGTGGCTATGTCACACTATTGACTGCCTCCCCCCCAGGCATGTATGCACACACATACATTTGTGTGTGTATGTGCAATCTCTCTACCCTTGTCTTTTAGGTATATATGTGACTACATTTATGACTCATGACAATAACAAAGGATAATATCTATCTCAAAACCTTTAACTACACCATATCTGCAAGGACAGTTCATTGTCCACATAAGTGCTGACTCACAGGATCCAGACATTAAAATGTACTTATATTTAGGAGACCATTATGGTTTGTGTCTAGATGTCCTTCCAAGGCCTCATGCACTTTTAATTCTTTTTTATTTTTTTTTTTATTTTAAAGAGAGTAGTAAATGAGAAACAAAGAAATAGAACAGTACCAGCATACCCATTTCACAAACATAAACAAATCAAAGCAAGAGCATTCAAAGTGATACAGAGCCTCAAGACAAAATAATACGAATCAACAGTGGTTGTTACATTACATATCATTATCCTCAAATACATTGCTCAGATTGCCAGCTGTAAGACTGAAAGATTGCTCAAACCACTATAGGTAATAAGAAAATAATTCTTTGATAAAACAGTAGAGATAATACAGAGTTTCACTAGATAAGATGGTAGGAGCTCACCATTATAATTCCATTGCATATTGTTACCTTCAAATCAGTTGCTCAGACCACCAGACACAAGCATGCACAATCAATCAGAGCATAAAAAGTTGTCATCATTAACTGCCTCATTCACTTTTAGATAGAGCTTTTTCTGAGATAGCTGAATCTAGAGTATGTGATTTACGGTTCAATGCTGAGATTAAGAGTGCTGAGATTAAGCTTTGGTGATTGCCTCGTCAGCCACTGATTAGACTGGCAGCACCCTAATCCCAGTAGACTGGATACAATATAAGGGACAGAAGGAGACTTTTTCCCTCTTCCTTGCTTGTTGCTTTTGCTTTCTTCCACCACCATGAACTTTTGACCCTCTGCCATGTACCACCTTGTCTTGGGGCCAGCTGATTTTGACTGAAACATGTACAAACTGTGAGCTAAATAAACATTTCCACCTTTAACTTTGCATGTCAGGTATTTTGTCTTGCAATGAGAGAAAAGTTACTAAGACATGGACCATTTCTTCACCTCTACAGATACACTTGTAATAAATTAAAAATATTCCGTGTGTTTGAGTTCAGTTTCCATAAATCACCAAAGAATTAAAGATAACTGGAGAAAGCCAGACTGTGGTGGCGCCTATAATCCCAGCACTCAGGAGGCTCAGGCAAGAGGATCCTTGTGAGTTTAAGGCCATCCTGGGCTACCAAATGAGTTTGAGGCCAGCCTGAGCTGGATAGTGAAACCCTGTCTCAAAAAGACAAAAAAAAAAAAAAAACAAGATAACTAGAGAAGGCTTCCCTTATACTGAACTAGAATGAATTCATGGAAATGATGAATGAACAGCAGAGGGTGAAAACCCAAGTCTCTGTTTACCTTGTGCCTAGAGATAGGAGGTAGGGCATGGCAAACCTGGTTGGGAAATAAAGGAGACCTGGTAATCCCAAGATGCCAGGGCAGCACCAAATAATTCCCCAGACTCCATATGAAGAATTTTTTTCAGATTCTCATGAGATATAGATGGTACAAAAGAGACAAGCCACCAGGAAGAGCCTGCTATTGTGACTCTTCACGGTATCACATCCTACGTCTCCTACACCTAGGATATACTCTTATTTTTCCTCTTTCTAACTTTCCCTCTTTTGTTTGGCCCAAGTTGGCTCTACAGAACCAGTTTTTCTCTTACCCTGTCACCCTTAATTTTTCAAATAAACTTTTGGCTCTATTTTTGATTTTTCTCATTGAATTTTTTGTTTAAGGCAGGAAGGACCTGGAATACTTTTAACTGCAAGCCATTTCTAAAGGAACCAACTCACTAAGTCATCTCTCTCCTGTAACAATGTCTTGTATCACACTCTAGAGCTTCAAACAATCACAAGTTTCTTTCATCTTGAAAATCCATTTCTTGCAAAAAGGGCTATTTGGCTCATTTTATTTTAATTGTCATTCCCCACCAATGACTCATTCCTAATTCTCTAAATGTGTCTTCTATTTGTCTTCATCCCTCTGCTGAAGAAGTTCTACCCTGAAAGTCAGGTAACAGCTGCCCTCCCTTCCTCCTTTACATGGTCCTGGTCCCTCCTCTCACACAGTTCTTCCATTTACCCACTCATTCTTGGGCTGCCTCTTCACTTCTCCTGAGATTGTCTCCCCACTCTGAGAAATCTGAAGCTTTTGTGACTCTCAAAATGATATCTCCAAGTATTGCCCCTCAAGTACCCAAACAATGGTTCTCAAATAATGGCCCACAATATAAAAGGAAAAGCCCATCAACATGCAGAGTTTTGGGTCTCCTTCAGAGTTCCTGACTCAGTAGATCTGGGGAGGATCCAGGAAGTCCCATCCAACAAACACCTAAGTGACTAAGACGCAGCAAGTGGTCTGTATACCCGAGTTTGAGAACACTGCTCTGGAACCATCTTACCTGGTTGTGTTTGAAATGTTTGGCCAACACCCAAACTAAATTTACACAAAGTTTGTGTGAGTATAGTATGCCAGACTTTGAACTTCCTATTTCCTTCGTGGAACTGCCATACTACTACGTAACCAAGAGGACATCTTGGACTCCCTCACTTTTCCACTGCCTCTAGACTCTAATTCTCATCTAGACACCATCAAACACTTTCTAGGATACTTCTTATAATGCAAGAGATCACATGACTCTGGAGAGGAAAGAATCTAAGAGATAATCTAGACAATATCACAAGTAAAGTCCTTTCAACTATCAGGAATTTGAAACCCAGAGAGGTTAATCAGAAGCTGGAAACCACACAAAAACACCTCTGCTGGCCAGGGAAGGGACAATGAGGAATTCATAACATAGGTATTATAATTCAGTGTCTCCAAGGGACCAGGGATTATGGGACCAGATAGTTTGTATTTAATACCTAAATCTGTCATGTACTAGCTAGTAACCTAGTAATTCTGTACCACAATTGTAAAATGGGAATAATAATAGTTCCTACTTCAAGACAATGATTTGGTATGAAAATTAATATGTCAATATATAGAAAGTGTGTGGAGTAAATATTATTTAAAGGTTAGCTATCATAATTATCACCATTCTTACCATTCTAAAAGCCATGATAAATATCCCTTAAATTAAAGTTTGACTTCTCTCTTCAATACCTGTCTAACCCTGCAGACTTAAGCCACATCTATACTTTCTTTAGTTCTAAAGGACATCATTTACTCTAAAAATGTTTGCAGACACTCAGATTTTACAATTTTTATAGAGATGAAGAAAATACAAGCCAGGAGTCTCAAAAACCTTAGGTTACATTTCCACCATTTGTTTGAGAATAAAGGTTATCTATGGCATATACTACATAACTGGCATCGAGCTATTAGTATAAAATATTTATTGAGCACTACAAATGCTGCAGGCATTGCATGAGGTATAGCGTAACAGTCTCTCCAGGCCCTAACTGATTTTGGGCCATATATTTTTAAGAGAAGATGCTGCTGAGTTACTTACCACAGAATGAAAGATTCCAGGCTTTCAGGTGAAGGAAAAACCATATACTCTTAAGGGAAAAGGAAGATTTATGGTGTGTTTAGGGGTTCTGCCTATGCTTCTTCTTTAGCAATGAGTGCCACATGTGAATTTTCTAATTTTTCTGCAGAGGTTGTGCAGTGCTTGTCTTCACACTTACCAAAGCACATCTTCCAATAATAGAATTAACTATCACATAGACTAAAGAGCTCTCCTCTTTGAGGTCAGATGCTGAGGTATGAGATGACACTGTACGTTACAAATACCAGATCTCAGCATTGTGACAAAGTTTCAAGTATGTTAGCATCAGACAGGTTGGAGGGACGGAAAATTTGCAATGAAAGGCAATAAAATATTTGCAAACAAATTGGCAATTTTAGAATTTTAAAGCTAAAATATTTTCTTACATTATATCATTAGTGTCTGGTAGCCTAGTTACCTTTTTTTCTATAAGAGGAAAATATCAATAGGATGGAATTTCATCTAAACAATACTATTAGACTCAAAATAAGACACACAGGCTTAATTTTGTAAAAACAAAAGTTTATGTCTATTCTACTAGTTCCTGAATACAAGTGCAAAGAGAACTCATTTTGGCTACCTTGAAAAGACAGTAATCTCTCAAATCAGAAAAGTTTTTATTTTGTCAACTTAGTCTTTCAATAATGTGTACATGCCTGTTGCCTTATTCTTAAAAATAGCTGATGTTAAAAGGAAATAAATGAAGAGAGGAATGCCAAAAGCAAGACAGTGTCAGCCAGTTAAAATACCTTCATTTTTCTTCTCTGTTCCCTTTTTATTCTGTCTTTCATTCAGTAGTTCATACATTGACACCTAGTGCAGCTGGCCAGCCAACAACAGCCTGGAAGAGAGTGAGACAAGATACCTGATAAATTCCAATTTTAATTTCAGCTAAAATAAGCTATTTCAAAACTGAAAGGCTCACATTTTGTCTCAGATGCCAATGTGCATGCATATCCTAATTATCATTTGAATCTATTTTAAAATGTATTATGCTTATGAGCCACAATTCCAGCTCAGCTCATTTCCTAATAGTTAGAAATGCTGGATCATTAATATCCATAATGAAGTAGAACTGCAATTAAGGGTCTCATGGAAATGCCTGCTCTTCCCCAGCCCAGAGGGTTCCAGTATGAGTTGGGTAGTGTTTGGGCAGTTCTTCCTAAACTTGTAGGGAGCTCCCACCTTCAACAGGCACCTAGAAGCCTTCTCTGAATTTCGTTTGAAGAAACAGCACAGAACAGTACAGAAACAGCACATAACTTTCTGCACTGTGTCTTTCTGGAGACATTCTAGTCAAATGACCTCCAATTCATGTAACTTCTCACCCAATGATTCAGTTATGTTGAATCGTTTTTAAGAGTCAATAATGGGCTTTCCTAACCCTAACGTTTCCAAAATAGGCATATATAGTTCTGTATACAAAAAAATGTCAGTGAAGTTTTCTGAACGAATATCTGTTGTTCTCTTTCTCCTAAGATATGTCTGTTTAATATTTAATATTTCCCTTTCCTGTACTTCAGTGTCATCCTTGATACAATTTTCTACAAACACTGCTTAGAAACCTACTTAGGTAAGAGGTAAGAGGAAAAAGCAAGCGGTGAAGGTGTAACCACTTCAGAGAAATATCTTCCATACTTGTAACTTCTGCAGTTGGGTGGGAGCCAAGGCTGTAATATTCTACTCTCAAGGGTGCAAGCTGAGGCAGCCTTTCCAACTCATACTTAGAATTTAATGGGGAATGGAGATTGACTGAGAAATGCACATTTAAAAAAATTCATTCTTACTAATATTAAGTTTAAGTCCATAAGCAAAGTGGCCCCCCCAAATATATCAATAAACTCAGACTGCTATACCATTATAGAAAGTAATCCAACATATAAGAATCTAAGGAAATAAAATTTAAAACGTACATAAAAATGTATATAAAACTATATCTTTTCCTATACCATGACTCATAATAATGAAATGAAAAACTCAATACCTAAATATTTAATAAAAGAGAAACAATTAATTTAATTGGCATGGCAGACATATACATATACATATATATATTTGTATCCTGTCTGACATCCCCTATGACCTGAGTCACCCTGCAGTATGTTGACACTTTCCCACAGCTGGCACCCACAGCTCTTTACCTCACTGCCTCACAGCTTTCTCTAAGTCACAGAAAGGAAGGAATCCTTCCCTGAGAGTATAAATATGGAATGAGAAGCTGTATTAGTCAGCTTTTCCACTGCTAGGACAAAATATGTTATACCCACAACTTAAAGAGGAGAGGTTTAACTTGGCTCACAGTTTCAGAGGTTTCAGTCCATGGTCAGCTGCTTCTGGGGCAGAAACATCATGGTGGAGCGTATGACAGGGGAAAGCTGCTCATCTCATGGCATCCTGGAAGCAAGGAGTAGAAAGAGAGTCCAGAGAAGAAAGGGCTAGGGACCAGATATAGTCCCCCATGTCATGTCCCATGACCCACTCAGATAAACACACTGTGCTTCATTAATCTCCTAGATAGTGCTTACGCCAGTCATGATTACATGTCACAGAGGCCATGGGTAGCCCCCATGGTTCCTTACTGGATCTCCAGCAGAACTGTGCTTCAGACGCCCACACTGATAACTGTTATCATTGTAACCCTTCCCTGCACACACACCCAGGTTATCAACTGTGGTTACTAAGATCACTTCCAGATAAACTCCTTGCGCCCAAGTCTGTGTCATGTCAGAATTTGGAGGGCATGGGATAAGACAATTAGGCTGTATCCATGAATTAGTATGAAGTAGTTAAAATGAATGTGGCTGTGACAGCATTATGCTGGAGTTCACAACTGTGCTGAAAACTAAAGGCATACATCCTGTTTTGTAGAGGGCGCTATAAGCCAGTTACACATAACTGGGGGCCAGATATAGCCTCACCTTAGATGCTCAGAGGCAGCAAAACCTGCCTTGCTCCATCAACCTTCCCCATCTTGATGTTTATGTGAGGATAAGGAGGAGGACAGAAGTCACTCTGGCCTTTCCAGAAGCACTGAGGTCATACTGAAAAGCTTTCTCCTCCTTCCTGTGGGGTGCTTCCCCAACACCAAAGCCAAGACAGGAGGCTTCAGTGGGACTTAAGGGTTGCAGGATATTCTAAAGACAGGTGAGACTTAGGCTTCCCTACAGGAAGCATGCGGAGGTGCTGCAGCCAGGAGCCCGAGCAGGTGCTGTGCAAGAGCTCTAGGGAGGGCTTGACATATGCCCTTTGAAGCTTGAGCACCAGTAGACACAGAAAGTGGTGCTGCCCCCAGCTGAGAGATTAGTAAAGGTAAGATGCCTAGCAGAGCAGGGTGTAGCTGGTGGATTTATGGTCCAAAGTGCAGCCTGTCTGGGAAGAAGCAAGGCAGTGCTACCACATCAATTCTCTCTGACCCTTAAAGAGTGCAAAAGACACCTGGGCAATTCGTATAGACCCTCAAGAAGGAGCATCAAGATTCCAGGAGAGTGTAGCTCTTAGAAAACAGGAAGCTTATCCAGCAGAAAACATCAAAGTCCTGGACGGTGTAGAAGGCAAACACAGCTGGCCCACAAAAGAGGGCCTAATGAAGTAGCCATCAGAATTGCACTGAGGAAACCAGGTGTAGGAGGCATCAGGATAAGCATCCATCATCATCAGAGGAAACCAGAACAAAGTGGGGACCATCTGCTTACCATAGACCCAGGCCATAACTCCCTCTCTCAACACAGACAGTGATGAGATGAGAACAACGAGGAGCCATGCCTGCTCAGCACCCACAGCTCTCCAGTGCCAGGATCATGGCGTTGTCCTACTCTGGAAGGTAGAAAGAGTCAGGTTTTGAAGGTTGAAGTGTTAAAAACAAACAGAACTCACTTGGCTTTAGAGAATCCAAAACCAGGACTGTTGCAACAAGAGAAAGCAGTAGGAACACTGGGAACTTTGACCAAGATATTACTGAGAGCCAGCAGCCAGGAAGAAGAGAGCACAATGAACACAATAACTGGCAAACATTCATAGCCTCAGAACTAAAACTCTCCTGTCAACCAGCCACACTTAGAAAAAATTTCAATGATATTGAGAAATATTTATGGCAAAACACAAAATATTAATTGAAAAATAATATAATACATGAACTAGGTGAATAGAGAAATAGATAATAGATACATGATAGACCAATAATAGGCAAAAAAAGAAAATACACTAACAATATTAACGAGGTTATTTCCAAGTGGTGTAATTATGGGTGATTTTATTTCCTTTGTTAGGAAACTCTTATCTCTACACTTAAGACAATCCTGTATAATTCTTGAAATTAAAACAAGATGTTATTTTAGAAAGCTGCAAACAAAGAAAATAAATATCCAGATGCATTCTAGCTTTAAACACATAGACTCCAGCCCCTCTGCCTGAGTGCACCGCATCCCAGTCCCTGCCCAGGACTGAGATACTTGGTTGCCAACACCCCAGAAGGCACTCTTCCTCTGTTTATCTGCTGAAACACCAGAGAAGTAAAATCCTCATGGGACCTCTGCTCTCCTGCTCAACGATACACATGAAATGAAAGGTTAAAAGGAATAAATTAATGGAAAAGAGCACCACAGGAAAATTCCTTAACTTTATAGTGTCCTCCCCTCACCACATTTTGTTCACAGGACAGCCAGTCCGGGGAGGGAGAATGGGATCAGATAGCAATCCAGCTGGGCAAGGTCTCCTTTGAGACCTTTGAGACCAAAATATCTCAAACCCCTGAGTTCCAAAAACAAGTCGCCTTTACGCTTCTGAGAAAACTTGGGTCCCTGCAGCCTTGGCCCAAGCTGGAAGCAGGACCCCACAGTGGTTGCTGCCAATTCCAAACTGGATCAGCTTCAGTTCTGACTGGAGCCTTGCTTCTTCCTAATTGTGTAACCTTAGAGAAATTACCTAAGCACTCTCTGTGCTTTGGTTTCCACCATTGTAAACTGGAGCTCATTATGCTGTCCATTCAGATTTTGTTGAGATTTAAATGAGTCAATATGTGCTTGGAAGAGTGCTTCCCACTCAATCACTGCTACAAATGGTCCTCATGAGAATGATGGGGCGAAGGACTTCTGACTGACAAAGGATTATCACAGTGTTTTAGGAGTGAATCATCCAAATACTACATTTTCAGGGTCTTCTCTTGGGAAGCTGAGGAAACTTTACTGGGGAGAAGACAGTTTAGGAGTCAGAGGTCTTAGTACCACACAATGGTATTGCCCTCTTACAGATAGGACAGTCATGTAAATATGCCTCAGTGCCTGCAGTCAGAAGTATGCAGGGAACAAAACCATTTACCCCAGGGATTTCACAGACAGTCAAGGGCAGCAAATGTGAAAATGTTTTGAAAAACAAAAAGCACTGCATAGAATAAGTAATTTTTAAAAAACTAATAATTATAGTATAAGGATAAAACTCAGACTTGTCTTTTCTACTCCTTGGGAAATACTCCTACAAAATGTTAAAATGAAATTATATATAAATTTCATGAGTACATACACTCCACTATTGACAACTACAATAAAATCATGCAGCAAATCAGTACACTACACACCCTAATGCCTTAGGCCTGCACTGTTGCATACGGTAGCCTGCAGTTGCATGTGGCCATTAGCATTTGAAATGTAGCCAGTCCACATTGAGACCTGCCGTATGTGTAAGCACCCATGGGCTGATGAAAGAAGGGATGTGAAACACCTCATTTAAAGTTTTATATAGGCTGCATGTTGATTTTTCATCTGGATTGCATATTAAATTCATTATACACTGGATAATTAAGTTAAATCAAATATGTAAGATTAATTTGCAATTCTTTTTGCTGATTATTAATGAATTACTAACTTCATATTTTTTTAATGTAGCTAGAAAAGTTTAAATTACATATATCACTCACATCATATATCTACCAAGTAGTATGGCCTTAAACCACAACAGATCTTGTTTTAAGAAGTATTTGAAGCTGGGTGTGCTGGCACACAGTTCTAATTCCAACACTTGGGAGGCTGAGGCAAGAGGATTGCCAGGAGTTTGAGGTCAGTTTGCACTATGTAATGAGTTCAAAGCGAACCTAAACTACATGATGAAACTCTGTCTTAAAAAATAAATAAATAAAAAGAGGTGCTCATTAAATGGTACAAGTAAGTAAATATTTATATCAAAATACTTATTTATAGAAAAAGTTTCCAGGAAAGAATTGAAATAATTCTTCAGTGAAATATGAGTGACCTTGTGGCTGCTGAGATAGACTTTCCGTAAGCTTAAGAAAGGCAGCGGAAAGCCCCCTGGAAAGTCCATTACTTGTGTCAACTGCTGCAAAGCCTGCTTGAAAGGACATGAGAGATCGTTTGAACCAGATACTTGTGGAATACGAAACTCACACACTACTGTGACACCTTTTATAGACAGTGAGGTCTAAGAGCCATCTGCTTCCAGATCAGGACAAGGGAAATCCATGCCATGAGCTCAGTCTTAAAGGAATGTTTTAGAAGGGCCAGTAGAAGAGGCCTTCTGCTAGCTCCTATCTGTTACCTCTGCATTGCAGGCCTCTTCTCACCTGGTAATTCTATATTGTACCAACACTTCTGGAGTTTCTGCACCATGGGTTAACAGGACATAAAAATCATTTGGCTTTACAGACCAAATTCCTGGAACCAAAAAGCCAGCTGCTTCTCAGTTTAGGTTGATAGTTTATGTTTTGTGCCAGGCCACCTGAGTTCAAGACAAGGCCAATAAACAAGCTCTGGAGGCCTCAGCTACTTGCAGTGGATGTCTCTGACGCCAACCACATGATGCACCAAAGGGAAAAAGTGAAAAGAATGCATTACAATGTGGCTCTGTTTTATGGCATTTAACATTCTGTTGACTTTTTCAAAAGCAGCAAGGAGACCTAGAATTAGGATTTCTGAATACAGGAGGTTGGCAGGGAAGGGCTTAACACTAAATGAGAAAGAAGTAGTGCTCTTTTCTTCAACAGAGACCTATTTTAAGCAGAAAAAATAAAATACTGCACTGAGAAATTACAAATATAAATTCAGTTTATTTTAATTTGAATTGGTTTTAAATAGTTTTTTCAGCCAAATCTTTTTTAAAAATATAAAGACAATATCCTCATTTCACCTAATGAAGCAGGCAATAAAATTTAATTATATCTCCTAGTATTCAGGATTCAAAAATAAGTGACTATTGAGAGATAGATCTGGCCCTGGCAACATTTAAGAATTTTAAGAATATCTCTTGGAAAAAATACAAATGAAGATTCTTTTAATACTCTTCTAAAATCCTTAAGGTTACATGAAAAGCAGATGAAAATAAATGGAAAATACCAGAGTAAACAAGACACCGATGTTATAAAACTTGCAAGAAGACATAAAGAAGGGCTGGGGATAGAGCTCAGTGGCATAAGTGCTTGCCTGGCAAGCACAAGGTTATGAGTCCTATCCCCAGTACTGCAAAAAAATAGATAAATAAATAAATAAACAAAAAAATAAGAAGAAGACATAATGAAGAAAAAGACTATGGAAAATTCATGTGGATTAGATTTTTACTGATAAGCTATTCAGCAAACTGAGTCAGGTAATTTGCATGTTTGTCAGAGCTGTTTTCAGAGTTTGTCTGCTCAGGATGTTGGCAGGAATAGTAAATTAGATCTTCTCATAGCACTGCCCAAAGCTCTGTGTTGAGATGGGTTTAGAGGCTGTGTCTGATCCCAAGCTGGGCAGGAGAAAGTGCTACCATTGACTAGTGATGTCTGCATAGGGCCAGATGTGGCTGTTTTTTATACTATGTCTTTGCTTTTCTTACACTAGAAGGTGTAGGTGTCTTAGAGTGACACCTTTCCTATCATTTTACTATGTGCCAGTTCATTCAAAAGAGATCATTTCACAAGTTACTGATTGGAGCCTGAAGAGAACAGGAGATGTTATTTCCTGGGCTGACCTGTCCCCACTCCTCCAACCACCTTCTCTTCCCATATGATACTGGTACTTGCTCCTCATAACCCATCTTTAGACCCACACAAACCCCTTCTACCTGCAACACAAAAGAAAAATTTCTTCATTGTAGGTAAATTATGGAATGGCATAATCTTGCAAAGCAAAACTATGCAAAAACAAAAAATCCTTTACTACCGAGAGAAACACTATATCCTCTCCAAAGTTATTCAGTACTAATTTTTTAACTTAATTAATACCAACCTTATCCTTTAGCTCACTGCTAAAGAACGGTTACACTGTAGCATCACACAGGTACCAGGGGACAGGCCGGGTCCAGGCTTCCTTCTCTGATAACATTTACCTTGCCAGCTCCAATACCAGCCAGCTTCAGCTGTCACTGTCAATGTCACACAGTCCAGTGTCACCAGTGAGAGATGGCAAAGGCTTAACAACTTCTGAGTTTGGCTTGAAAAAGAAAGCATCCAGATGTATGCACCCACTTAGCAAAACCTTCCTGAAATCCTTATGAATCCGGTCCAATTAGAATGATATCTGTTAATGCAGAGAGTAAAATAATAGACTGAAAGTCAATTATCATCAATTCCATATGGTTCAAATTACCAGAACATAGACAATCAACACTGGCATTAGTACAAATTTGTTTAACTAGTAGTTAACTATGAGTTTGAAACCTAAGACATGCCAAGATACCTGACATGTTATTTCAGAAACATTTCAGACTGTCAATTTCCTTACAAAAGGAGATGAACCCCCATATCACAGATTTCTATTCTTTTATTAACTTTGAGCATTGATTTATTAAATGTCCATGTCAAGTTATGGAGTGGGTATCCACTGAGACCCATACCGTGGTGAAAGAGATGTGAGTGAGGAGACCAGTGTTAGTGGCATGCCAAGGTTCATAGGTAACACCTCAGACGTCTTCCCTGCTGGAACTGGAGGGGCATAGGCAAGTTCTTATAGGAGACAGCATATTAACTAGGTTTACAAAATCATGTAGGAGTAGAGCTAAACTGAGGTCCAAATGTCCACAGAAGGAATGGTGAAGGCAGGTAGTTCTGGTTCCAAAGGAGTTTGGCATAAAATTTTTTCTATTCACAGAATCCCTGGCTTGTCACTACTATTCTGACTAATCTAATTCTGTCTTGTCTGGCACTAACTAGGGCCAGTGGTTGCAATGAAAAAATAGGAAAATTAAACTACTATCAGGGAAGGGTGGACATAGTCGATGTCTAATTGAAGAAGAAAAATGTCTTTAAATTGCATAGGTGTTTTCTAGTTTGGGGACAAATGTCATATCAATTGACAGGAGAAGTACTTGGGAAGCTCATTATTGTTGCCAATATTTCAGTTCCTTTTAGTTTCATTCAAATTTTGCCTAGTTTCCTGTCACTAAGTATAAAACAAATCTAAAATCCACTTGAAAGAAAAAAATGTGCAAAGCATGAGGTTCAATTCTGCAATAACCTTCTCATGCAAAGGTTGTCACCTGAGATTGTCCACGCTGGCATTTGATTCTCACTGCATATGAAGCCAGCTCTCTTGCTAATTTAGTTTCAGGTCAACCCTTGCTCACTTTACAACAGCATTAAGGGAATTATCTTCTCTGGCTGGGAAAGGCACGGGAATCTGAGTAAGTGGAACAAAGGGCACCCTCTGCGGAGAAGCTGCCAAGTGCTTAGATTTTTCATATTGAATTACACTTGTCTCCCTGAGATGTGTGCTGACGTCTCCCTCCTGATCCACATCTGCTGAGCAGTCCCCACTCCAAAGCCAGAGTGAGCCTTCAGCTGCAGGGGCAGAACAACATTAAACGCTTCCTCTACATTTTATTATCAAAGCAGAAACAAAATAGTAGCCACCCAATTTAGCTCACATAATCAATTCAGTGAATTACAGTGTGGTGAATTCTTTGTAGATGTAAGTATCACTGGGACTGAACCACACATCTTGGCAGGTGGAGCCAGACTCTTGGTCTTGAGGAAGGGTGTAAGAAATAGAGATGGGTAGAAAGAAGACCAGGAAAACTACTTTTTAGACAACCTGCAGTTTCAGGAAACAAAAATTACTCAAGGCTTTTCCCCTTCAGTCCAAGAATCTCCTAAGGGTTTTAAAGATGCAGTGAACCTGGAAATCGGGCTGTGGGTCTGTGCTACTCTCCTGTAAACAACACTTCTCTTGCAGACCCTTATCCTCATGGAAGCGGCACTATTAAGAGGGCAGAAAATCTCAACTTCAAACATGGTGAACGGTTTGCATTCTAACACAGCAAGCACACAGTGGGAACACACATCTGAGATTGAGATGCTCATCTTGAAGACAAATGCTGAGACCATATAAATGTACTCAAGTCCAAACCACATGTGCCTCTCTCATGTGAGCATAGTCGTTCTTCTCACTGAGTGTGCTCTTTTAAAATTCGACCTCATAGATCTCTTTATGCCTCTCACTGACATGTAACAATTCTATTTTTGTGCCAGAAGTCAGTGAACCTGCACCCTACCCATGGTTGGGCGGAGTTGAGATCCCATCTCCTTTTGAGGGACCCTCCTTGGGCCCCATCCAGGGACAGCGTAGTGGCTGTGCTGAGGAGCAGCAGGCCTTCCCTGCCCTGCTCTGGGTATTTTTGCTGCCTTTTGCTGCCTTTTTAGATTTTGGAACTTTGATGAAAGTGTGGTCAGTTTCACTTGGTTGGGCACACAGCTAAAATGCTCGAAAAATATGGTTAATGTTTAAATTTTTGAAAATGTATTACAATAGAAGGCACATTAATCCCCCTCAAAATACTCTCGTCACTTCAGACATACTTATCCTGTCTGTGGCAAACCCAGATATATGCTACTCTAAATATTCATCATATTTAGAATGACCCAATCCAACACTTGTCTTATACAACAAAATCCCTCCTACAAGTGGTCAGTGCAAGCCCGACTCTTCCACTTTCTCTCACAGCACCCTGCAAAACTATTGCAATCACCAGGCACTGGATGACAGCTCCAGCAACCCGAATGGCCAACATTATTGTTTGCAAATTTTATGTTCTTCATTATCCCGAGAGCCAAAGAACCACTACCTACTCTTCATCATGACTTGATTACAGAATTCCCTAGAGGAAGCTTCTCCCTGAGGAGAGTCTCTGCCAACCTCTACCTCCCAAAGCCCCTCCCCACAGTCAAACCATCACACGACCTGTGAACTATTCTGAACACTCCACACTCTTCTGAGTCCTTAGGGAGGGCACATACATTGATTTTCTCTCCTTCCTTTTTGCTGCCACGGGTTTATGTTAAAACTGAAGGATCCCTTTGTATGCCCCACCTTCTCATTCCTGAGGTTTATGTTAAAACCAGTTTATGTTGAAACCAAAGAAGCCCTTTGTGTGCCCCACCTTCTCATTCCTCACACCCACCCTTTGATCTGCAGGCAAATGAAGCCATTCAAATATTTGTTCATCATGTCATCTGTTTCCATCCGACCTTGCAATTCCTGTCATGCTCCACATGTCAGTTTAAAGCATAATGTCATTAATACCTCCAGCGCACTAATGGATGCTTCACGCATGAACGAATTAATGAAATGTGTTATTGTTTTCCCTCACAGGACATTAACAATCTACCTCACGCTGTGTCTCCGAAGCCCTGCAGAGCTGCTGAAAACCACTAGCTATCAAATGAGCCCTCAGTTCCACCTCAGTGACTTTAAGTTCAAGTTTATCACTGAAGCGTCAGTCATGTGAGAAGAAGATACAAGCCTCTGAGGGCTTTGAGGCCCAGCTCCAATTACCATAAAGAGTAACGGGAGGCAATAGCCGCAGAGCTGGGCGACAGGGGGACGGTGTGCAGCACTGAAACAAAACCCTGTCAGGATGAAATAGGGAAGAGCCGGTGTCACCGCAGTGATTTGTTTCTTGCTTCTCCCCTTTGTCTATGGGCTGATGGTTTGAATAATGAAGATGGTATTGGTTTTCTTCTCCACTACACCAACATAGGAGGTCTGTATGGCACAGCTGACATATTAAGAGGGATTAAAGTTTATGTACACAGGCAATGTTTAAATTAGCTTCCTTAAACCCAAAAGAAATCTTTCAAGCTGATTTGCAAAATGAACGCCAGCATGGCCTCGCACCACCCCACACAGGTTGCCTAAACAGAGCGGCAGTGCTCTGTTTGGCCAGCTGTTTTGCAAAATCAGAAGAAAAGGAAAGGTAATTCCCTTTCAACACTGCCTCAGCCAGTATTTCTTCCATAATTAAAATTGAAAGCTTTCCCCAACTGGTTCTCAGAGGCTCTCCTGGAGAAACAGATTTCTCTTTCCCTGTGTAATTAAGCACAAATTGTAAGGTGTTGGAGTTTTACAGTGCAGGAGCTGACTGGTCAAAGGCAGGGGAAGCTTTTGTGTTTGGTTAGCTGTTGGGAATGCTAATTGCTTTTTCTCTCTTGCCATTAGGCATTAATCCCTGCTGTGACGGAAATCTCTCTCAGGCTGAGGGCAGCAAGGTGAAGGGAGTACACAGTTTAAAGGCCGCAGGCGGAATCACCTGCACCAGCAAACTGCAGCATAACCCAGCAGACAACTGTCTGCCCAGTGTTTGTGCCCATGAAGTGCTTTGCAATTTCTTTCATTCATGTCCTGGGATTAAGAGTTGGTGCTAATCTCGGTCTCTGAAAATTTCAAGCCACTAACCCCCTACCCTAAACATAAGCTTTTGATCACAATTAAGCATCTTATCAGAACCTCCTAGCTAGGGAACAAAATGCCGGGCTTACCTCATTCCTGGGCTGTAAATACACGAAGAACTTTGTGGAGTGCCCGTGAGAGCCATGTGTCTGCACACCGACATCCACACCTCTGAAGGGAACAAAAGCCCTCAGCAAGTTTCCCAACCTCTATGAATCACAGAGGTGAAGCAGCTCTTAAGCGGTTAGCATTTTGTTTTTCACAGATGCAGCCAGGTCACAGGGGGCTGGGGCCACACTATCCATGGGCAGGCCTCCTCCCAGAAGTGTCCTTTACTTTAGAAAGAAACGGGGACAGAGCTGTAACCACACATGACAGTTTTTCTTCCATTTTATTTCGGTCCTATAGCAAAGAGATCCAGAGCGGATCTTTGGTTCCTGTCTGCGTGGCATGCACTGAGTATAACTACCCCTTCCATCCCCTTGAGTGTAGGCGGAACTCAGGACTCTTACAAATACATGGAGTCTGGAAAGGTGATGGGGCTTTGCAAATGTAAAGGCCCAAATCAGTTGATTTTGAGTGAATTGAAAAGCAGATTATGCTAGCCAGCTGAATTGGGGCAGCACATCAAAGAAGGGGCCCATGTAGATGAGAGTCTCCTGCCTGATTTAATAAGGAAGCAGCCGGTTAAGGAAGCCTGGGGTCCAGAGTGACAAGTGTTCTTGAGGACTGGGGTAGGCTCCAGCTGACAGCTCACAAAAAACTGGGCCCTCAGTCACACAGACACAGAAATGATGTGCCAGTAACAGGAATGAGCTCAAAAGTGCGTTCTTCCCACTCACTGTCAAGGTGAAATAGTAGTTTGACCAACACTTTTACTGGAGTCAGGGGAGCCCTTAGGGGAAGACCTGAGGAAGCCATCCCTGGACCTCTAGCCAGTGGAAACTGAGTCAAACAACCTACAGTTTTAAGCTACTACAAGTCTGTGGCAGTTTGTTATCCAGCAATAGATAACTAATAGAATCCTTCATTTCTAAATGAATGGTGATTAGGTCCTTTTGTAATTCTCATCACTAATATCTAATCATCAGCCATTGATTCTAGTCTGCATTGCCCACTGGGTCCATGGTGCAAATTTTTGGAGAACACTGGTTGAGATATCATTTTCATTTCTTCATCATTTTTATTTCTTTGTCTTGCTTTTTTTGTCACTGAGGCAGTCCATATCACAAAGAGAGATATTAAAGTGAATAGAAAACAAGACCAGATAAACAGATTTAGATCTTGTTTGACACACAAATATTAGCAAGACATATATTATTTTTATTTTCATTCAGGCTTTCGAAGTGATGCTAAAAACACATGCAGAAATACAGAAATTGTATTGTTTTCCTGTGTGTTTTAATCTTCAACTCCTGCAGCCTTCAGGTCAATAAACTTCCAGAAAATTTTTGAAGTTCTCAAAAGTTATACTTTACAGATTCGATCTCTTTAGAAGCCAACTGCCAAAAACCAACAGGACTTTTAGGTTTTGGTCCCCAGCCCCCAGGGACATGACAAACTAAATCTAAAATGTATATGGTAGAGTGATCCAGGAAGGGTCAGAATAATTGTGAAGACTCCAAATACCACCAGATATGAAGAATTATTATAAATACTAATTAAAACAGTGCAGTAATTAAAAATGATAGGCCAAGAGAATAAAAAGAGAAATCTAGCACAAGATATTCATGTATTAAAATAATTATATGGAAGACATGACTTTACAAATGAGAGGGAAACAATGTTCTATGCCACAAATGGTGCCCCACAATAGCTTCTTAATTTTTTTTTTTCTGGGAGAAAACAACAGATAAATAATTCACAAGTAAAAGTTTATTTAATTTTCTCTTATTTAACTATAGAGCAAAGAAGAAAAATAAGAGTAAATAAAAATATAAGCCAGTATCTTTAAACTATAACACAATAAGTAGTCATATAAATGCTTTAGATTTCTATCACTTTGACAAAATACCCAAGATAATCAGTTTAAAGGGAAGGAAAAATTTCTTTTGGGTCATGGTTTTGGAGGTTTCAGTCCATGGTCATCTGGCTCTGTTGTGTTAGGGCTCTGTCAGCACAGAACATCAACCTTTGACTCAGCGCTCAAATATATAAATGTATATAAGGTTAATTTGTAAATGAGGAAGGTGGCCCATTAAAAATGATTTTAGCATGTTCCTGTCCCCCTCCCAAAAGGCAAATGTATGAAGATACAGTATCTGGGGTATATTTTAAAATAATAGAAGAATGGGGAGATTGTATAAAGGAATAAATGAAGAAAAATTATCATGAACTGAGAAGTACTGATGGAAGATAATGACATCTAGTGACTTAATATATTATTCATTCCAATTTGCTATATGTAATAAACAAAGTTTTAAAATATAAATGAGAAAGAAAAATCTAAACTTGATAAACTGCAGTATTTGGCTCAAATATCTTTCTAAGCTCCTCAAATAAGAAATAAAAGTTGTACAAATCATAGGTGTTATTATTTCCAGAAAATGTACTCGTGTTTATATATGTGTGTGCATATAAGCATGATATATGTACAGAGATATATAATATATTTACAGGTTGCATGTATTCATATATACAAGTATATATATGTACTTCTGGAATTGACAAATCTGTATTCTCCCACTTTCATATTCCATCTCAGGAGCCTGAGCTCTTGTTGGGGGTTACCCTCTGCGCTTGGTTTCAATGTGGTTTGCCCTCCAAAGGTTCATGCGCTAGAAACTTAGTTCCCAGTGTGGTGGTGTTGAGACGCTGGAGCCCTCTGGGACTCCACCCAACATATGCAGAAAAGATATATGTAAAATTAGGGGTAGCAACCCAGTACTGGCCCCCACACCAGCTCCTTTTACTAGTAGACAGAGAGGTTGGCAAGACTTTCTTTGAAAGTCCCCAATTTTTAAGGAATTCTAATATTCCCCACATTCAAAACTAGACACAATTATAACACATAAAACACTGCTGTATAATTATCTAACTACCTGTATTTATCTCCTTCACTAATCTATAAGCAATCCACAGTAAAAAGCTCTAATTCTTTTCTTCAAGTTTATACTCCTAACATCTAGTATAAAGGCTGTCATATAAAAAACACACAATTAATAATTAACACATGCTTGAATGAATGAATGCCAGGGTGTCCGTGTGTTCCATAGTAGGGGCTCTAAACAGAGGGCCTTCTCACTTCTCCTTACCATCTGGCATCCAAAAGCAGCACCAAATCCAAATATGACCTTGGTACCATAGAAAAAGTGTCTGTCATCTGAATCATTCCCATCTGCCTGTCGACAACCAACATAAGGTCTTGAGGCTGAGATACACCTTGACTTGTTAAGGAGGGAGAGGGTGGAGCAGATGGTGAATTAAGGTACTAAAGCTCATTAATTCCTAATGGAGGCTTCCTCCTGCATGTAATTAGAACAAAAAGGAAGAAGAGCCAAAGGAGGAGTATTTGGAAAATAAAGTAGACAGCTGGAAGAGGTTTATGAAAGATATAAACCCTCAGGGAGCTTTCCATTAGAGAGGATAATAATGTCCACACTTCACAATTACAGTTCTTTACAACACAACCAGCAAAACATTGTGCATGTGGTATTCCAATGGAGTCTCAGAAAATGACTATGATACACAGAGGACAGTTATGTTTCCAATGATTTATCAGTCTGTGGCAACAAATGGAGAAGATGACCTTCAGGCCAGTTCTAAAGGTCAAGTGTCAGTCCACCCACCTCACTGGACCCATACCACACTATCCTTTCTACTATTCCCATTGCCAGCCATTTAAGATCTCTCAGTTGCCTTCTATATCTAATACACATGTGGGTCATAGAGCTGCTTTTAAGCCTAGGATTTTTATGTTCTTATATCCCCATGAAAAGCAGTATGATCTGAAAAGTACTGAAGCCAGGAAAAAAAGGAACTATCTCCATAAGACCTACTAATGTCATTTAATTCCTTCCTATTTTTCCAATGCAAAATAAATATATTTACACATGCAGTATTATAGAAACTGAGACAAAAGGACTGGACTTGGATCTTCCAAGAAGGGTACAGTGTAAATCTGAAATAGCAGTATTAAATGTGGAGTGTTCATTATTAAGCTGCTAGCACACTTCAGCATTATCATATCAGTCCATCAAAAAAGAATTTTATCATTTGAAAAGTGATTCTTCATTAATGAACTTCTAGTTATCTCTCTCACTTGTATGTGACTTGTTTAGAAGTGAGTGCAGACAGAGTAAAGAGAATGTTCTGTTAAACCAGTTATCAATTACTTATAGCCACTAGTTCTCAGTATCTTTTCCCTGCAAGGAAGCATTCAGTCAAAATTTTTATTGGACGGAGGCCCAGGTGTGCTCCATTAATTCATGCAACTATCTCTCTTGGAGTGCTGCAGGAATTATCATGCATGAATCCATAAAGTATAAATACATTTCTAGAAATACTGTCATCTGTGTAACATATGATCCTAAAGTAACTTCATAAATTTTACCTTCAAAGTGAATCAGAGACTACTTTTTGCTAGTAGTCTTTTTGGATGCCTTTTGCTAGTAGTCTTTTTGGATGCCTTTTGCTGGTAGTCTTTTTGGATGCCTTTTGCTATTTTAGTCACTTTAACTTCACTAGACCATTTTTACATATAGAACTAGACTGGTTTTAGTAAATTGGTCCCTTTGGTTTCAACATCCTAGATTACTTTTGCTGATCTGCGACCTTTAAATCTTATTGGGTATCCTTCTGACCTGTGAGTTTCATTAGCTCAAACTTGCCTTCCAATTGTACATTCCTGAAACATATCATGGAAATTTTTTGACTGTAGTTTATTTCTGATATTGCAAACATTAAGTAGTCAAACAAGAACAACTAATTCTAAATTTAGGATGAAACCTGTTGAGTTTTAGATGTTTTGGCACAGAAAAACTGTGTAGTGCATTTAATTATTAAATCAGTTACCTTGTCCTTTAAAAAAAGTCATCAGAAAGAAGGATGGGAAAAAATATATATAGACAAAAGACAGCAGATATTGTACTACTAATTTCTATTGGTTTATTGAAAAGAACAGTTAATGTTTAATTTTTTAAATCAACTTTGCATGCCTATTTCTGGTAATCTGAAAAACTACTTTGAAGATGACAATATGCAATATAACAAACATTGTTGATTTCCTACTATCTTGTTTTGAAATTCTGTATCATTTTTAATGTTTTTTAAATTTTTTGTTCTCTTTAAAATAAAAAAGTAATCAATATCTCAACATGATAACAAAATTATCTATCACAATACTATTTCCTTTCAAACCAATTTAAAGTGAGCAATGTTTTTTATCCCAAATCATCCATAGTTGTCTTTTAGTGAATGTGCTTGTTTCAGAGGAGAAGTTGAATAGAAAACATATTCGAAAGAAATTAAGTACTTTGATTTACTAGACTATTTTCAAGGGAAAAAGAAGAACCATAATGTATTAAGATACCCTGGTTCAGAAGATGCTCTGGTACATGGAAGATAAGTATTATTCGGGGAACCTTGAACATGATTCCTCTCCTGTTTTTGTAGACAGAAAGCAACAATGTCATCCAGCTATTTGCTTATGGCTGATTCCTTATTCCCATAAAGAAGAAGTGATTTACAGATAAATATTACAGTGGTCATTGCTGTCTGCACACACAGGTGATAGGTGGCTTGAAATGAAATTATGTGAGAAGCAATACAGATTTGTAGTAGCAAAATTTTTCTTAAACCATGGATAAATATTCTTGCAGTTTGGAAAAGAATGTCAAGTTCTAAGAGAAAGAAAACTCTTGTGCCCAGACAGGGAGCTTTGCATGAGTGTTCTAGAATCTTCAAACCTCAGAATGTACTGGGCCTTTCCTCTTCTCTGAAAAGGTCATACTGACACAGGTTTTGAGGCACATGAGCAAAGCCTATGTATACTTAGATATTTTCCAAGAAGAGAAACTTCCATTTCCTAGGCTAAACCCCTTGCTTCTATCCAATTTATCTGATAAAGTTACATTTCTCATGCTGAAAATTCAGCCCAAGTCTACTTGCTTTTTCTTCTAGCAATAATTAATTTATCTATTAAATATTTTTTTACTGAATGCCTCTTATATGCCAGGCACTGCTCTAGGTGCTAGGATTCAGCAGAGGATAAGAGGTAAACATTATTTGTCTCATGGTCTTTATCATCCCAGCAAAAAACTGTTCAATTTTCAGTAACATCCTTATTTCTTGTGAGAAACTGGGTCAACTTCTTTGATCAAAGCTAGTTTTGTTGGAATTTAATTCCATTAGCAAAACAGTTCAGCAACATGAAAACCAACATTAGGTATAGTCTCACAATTTAAGAGCATTTTTGGCTGGCTCTTTTCTACTATTTTTATTCTTGTATTCCAGGAAAGTATTTGCTAGAATGAATAGTTTTCCTGGAAAGACACCTTGTTCAACCACATCTTGGTCCTGGGAGGGTCACACATGGCACACGAAGGAAGGTGGAGGCCCATCTGGCCATATTGCTTAGTAAACCTTGAAAATAAACAGGATTGCTCTTGCATCATATTTCCTAAGAAGAAAGTAGGGAAAAGTCATATAATGATGATCACTTGTGCTAACTCTTAACCACAGCCACTGCCACCCCACCATGGTGCTTTGGCTGCATAGACCTTAGGCCATTTGGTCTCACAGTAGCTACATGGGTAACAGATGGGTACATGGGGGCTGAAAAGGGTAAATGACGTCTGTACAACTAAGAACTCCAGAAAATGGTGATGTACGATGTTTGTAAATTTTCTATCACTATAACAAGGTGGCTAAGATAATTTAAAGAGAAAAGGGTTGTTTTGGCTCATGGCTTTAGATGTTCCAATCCATGATTGGACAGATCCATTGCTTCTAGGCCTACAAAGCAGCACTCTGTGGAAGGGATTTAGGGGGCAGTAAAACTGATTACCTTACAAAGCAGAAAGTAAAGAGAGAAGAAGGAGCCAGGATCTCAGATCTCCTTCAAGGGCATGCTCCCTATAACCTAAAGCCCCTGCCCAACAGGCACCTGCTCTTAAAGGTTCTACCACTTCCCATAGCAAAACCATGGAGATGAAATCTTTACCATAGGTGCTTTTAGTGAGCACTCAAGATCAAAACCAGCACCGGGATATACACTAAGGTCTGTCTGATTATAGCTGTCATCCTCTTATGAAGAACATACTTAATAATGTAATAAAACCATAGAAAGAAATTATGAAACATAACTCATCATTATTTAATATCCTACACACTAGCATTATCCAAAACAAAAAAGATACTGATTTTGAATATCAACTATGTACTTTTGGTTTCTTCTCTGAGTCTTCTCTATAGTAATAAAAACATAGTTATCATCCTCAAATACATATTCCAATAAGAGGAAGGCCTTTCACTTTATGCTTATATTGATTAAAATTTAAAAAAACAAATGCTGAGATATTCAATACAGATGTGTAGTTACATGCCTTAAAGCAAGGAGCTTCAAGTTCTGCCCATTCTGAAAACAGAAATATCAGACAGAAGGGAAGTTCACTTCAGTTTATTCCAGGAAGTACAAAGACTCACAGCTCTGAGAATAAAGAAACAGACCAGTCAGAACATTTGCTTCTAATTAACTAAGGAAAAAATGATTTCACAATGCAACTATGTAAAACTATCTATGAGTATTTTAAGCTGGAAAAGGTCAAAGGCTGTGATTGGGATCAAGACATGATTGTTATGGCACAAACTTCATGAGAGTTATCTTTCTTTCATTTTCTTTTTGTTATTAAGCTTAATATTATATTTTCTATCAGTGTAAGTACGTAAAAGGAAAAAGAAATTTAACATCATTTTGATAATGAAATATAAATTCCAATTCTTCTTCTTCCACCCCTACAAAACTGCTGCTATCTAGTACTGGGCACCCAAAATATTGCCTCACCCACTTGAAGGGGTTTGTGGGTCAGAGGCATAAGCAACAATTAGGTTAGAGGGTGAAAAGGGCATTTAATCCAAAAATAAAAGGATATTATGCTCTAAATTGTGCTTAACTATACACCCCTGAGTAATATTAGTTGTCATTTCAAGCTAAATAAAAACTTACTGAACAGTTTCTGCACACAAAGCACTTGCACTAGATATTTAGAAACAAGAATATGGATAGATTCAGCTCTCTTCTCTATAATTTATCACAGGAGAAAGAGATATATATAAATGAACCCAACATTAAACAGTAAATTCTGAGATTAAGAGAAAAATAGCACATTTTGCAGAATAAAGCTAACTAGACATGATTTCCACTTTGTTATAAACCCTCAGAAGCCAGAATTTGCATTTCCTAGAATCTTTGCAGATAATGAGTGTTTTAGTGAGTAGTCTTTTTGAAGTGAAAGAGAGAAAACCAACTCTAGGTGAAAAAATACCCTGGTTTGTACACTCTTAAGTCTGGAAATCCTGATACCAGCTTCAGGCACAGTTGGATCAGGCTTTCTAAAGAAGACTTAAGAAGTGTTCCCTTGTACACTGGGAATCGATCTCACGACCTTGCACATGCCAGGCAGGTGCTGTGCCGCTGAGCTAAATCCCCAGCCCCTTTATTAGGGTTTCATTCTGTAAAAACACTTGTATAGTGAGACTAAAGATAGATCCAGAAATATTGACTTAATTTTATTATTACATTACTTTAAAAATATGTTTAATCAACTGATTAAATGCTTTGAGTTCTTATTTAGGCAAACCAGTGGACTAGTGTGTATTTCAAGAATCCTCGAGATCCAGGCACATGACTCCAGAAAAAGCTATGGTTGTCTCAGACAACTGTCCCACACTCCTGCCTTGGCTCACAGCACACAGTATCAATTCCCGCCTCCTCTAAAATAGCTATTTTTACATGGGCAATGAACTCTTGTTTGCATCTGATCACACACTATTAAGTAAGTTAGCCATTCCCAAATAATTTTTAATTATTAGTTCCAAAAGTTTATACTTTCATAATCTCTCTGTCATTTTCACTCTTAGAAATGACCTTACTCCACCAAAATCAAGGAAGATGGTGTTCTGTATGAAAAACCTGTGGTGGACCAATCATGATTATCTATTAGACCCAGCACCCAAGCTTTGCCATGAGAACATTTCCATGACCTGCACACTTCTGCCACTAGGAGAAGAATTGAAATAAATCTAGTCATGGACTAAAACAAAAACATTAGAAAGAAACAATTTGTATAAAAGTATGCAGTTGACATTTCCATTCTAGATGTGCAGATTAAACAGCTATCAATGTAAATCAGTTCAAAGGTTGAATCTGACTTTCTCCTCCCTCGAGAAATGATTTGCAGGTATTAGCTGGCCTTTTAATATAGTATGACTGCTATTTCATGTTGTATTTGTGATTCTTCTTATGGAACACTTACTTCATTTTCATGTTTATTGAGGTACACTTTACAGCCAGTTAAATTCACCCTTTCTAGTGTACAGTTCTAGGAATTTTAATAAACAAATCTTATCACATGATTACTACTATAATCAAGATTGAAAATAGTTTTATCCTGAAATGCTTCTCATATCCTCTTTGAAATCAATAATGTTTATACCTATTGTTTTTATGCTGTCTACAAATGTAATCAAAGTGAATGTGACACTTTCAGTTTGGCTTTTTTACATAGCACAGTGGATTTGAGATTCCTCTGTGTCCCTATAGTTATCAATCATTCAAGAAGTGTGAATTGAGATGTTTTCTCTAGGGACTTCTTGATTTTCTAAAGCAAAATCACTGTGTGAAACCTAGATCCCTTACCATTTAAAACTTTGTCCATGTTAGTAAGGGAAGGACAGAAGCATGTTCTCTGGCATGCTAGGAAGACATAATCATAGTCTGTGGTTCCCATTGGGACTAAGTATGCACCAGTTCTATGTCAGTTAAATGACTGGACAGTAAAATTAATTAGGGGTGTCAATCAGAATCATAATTTTTATTATATTTTCTTCATTTCAGTATCAGTGGCATGCAGACATTACTTAAGAGTATAACACGCTAGTTTTTTAATCTAATCGTCCTTTCATAAAATGGAATTACCGTTGAGACAAAGGAGCCTAGAAGATGGGCCTTTTGCTAGGAGTGGTAGGCTGTGGCAGCAGCTCCTGTTTCCCAAACTTTCATCATCCGTGAACCTTCTTTATGGAGTATGCTCCATACATATATCATGCTTATTACTTGAAAACACTTTATATACAGTTTATAGATTTACTAAAATAAATTTCTGTTCAAAAGGAACATTTTTCTACTATCATCAGTGGAAAGCATCGCAAATAAATAACAGGTAACTCTGAAAACTTCCCCACAGTTTTAAAACTCTACCTGTACGAGTCCATGTATCACACCAGACCTGAGTTCTTGAGCTGACTGATGGGGCAGATGTACATCTATATACACATAGAGTAAGGCCAAAGCCCGGGTGCCTCTACAATGCCCTCCCTCTGTTATCTGACCATTGGCTTATGGCCTGTATCTCCTTACCTTAGACTAAAAGTGAAGCACCATCTTGGCTCCACAAAATGCAAAAAAATTATTTTCCAAAGGATATATGCATATCTTTATGCTAACATGACCTCCTTAAACATTTTAGAATCATTGCAAGAATCTGTATGTAAACATCTTATTTTGTAAGGAAATTTATAACTAAAATCTCTTCTTAATGTGTGGTCACTATGCCCTTTGACAAGACAGTTGACCTTCATGATGTTAATCATCTCATCTGTTTGAAAGGGATTAAAATGCTTGTCCTGATTCCTGTTTAATAAAGCTATCAAGAGGATTAATGCAAGAAAACCTCTATAATACTGCAAGTTCTCTCCAAAAAGCAGCAGTAAAACAGCAGGTGCTTTTTGTGAACATACATTTGTCTTCTTCTCATAAATTCATCCTGAAGGACATCAAGCTTCCAGCTTATATTTAATTGGTTGATTATGTTGTCATTCTTCAACTCCTTGCCAAGTAACAGGGAAGAGTTTTCCTGGATACCACAGTTTCCAAACTTTCTCCAGCTATGCAGTTTAATTACACCTAGCAAAATGACAACAGAGCTCATAATTAGCCTGGAGATTAATTACTGCTAAATCAGTCCAAACACCACAGCTACTAAATTCAACACAGGTGCTTAGGCAAAGAGAAAAGAGTTTTCTCAATCCCCAGCAGAAGGTGGACAGAAGATATGCTTTGTAACTATTCCCATGAGCTTAAATATACAACCTGTGCAAAATGCCCTGTGCCTTTATGGCCAGGATGTACCCAAGTATTTAAAATGAAGCAGATCCATAAACATTCAAAAGAATGTACTGAATTGTACTATGCCTGAGGTAAATCTTCTTTACAAATTTTTGCAACTATAATATTTCCCCTTCTCATTCAGGAGACTAAATATCCTACATAATTCATCTGCTGCTTTTAGAACTATAAATGAGAGATAAGGAGTTGTTCAAGTGGTGCATTAGTCAAAATACTTAAGATAGTCAACTTTTAAGCAGAAAAATTAATTTTGCCTCACAATTTGAGGGCTTGTGGTCCATGGTCACTTGGCCTTATCACTACAGCTCAGGACAAAGCAACATCATGTCGGGATCATGGGTTGGAGAGAAGTTGCTGACCTTATGATGGCCACAGGTGAAGAGAAAAAGAGAGAGACGAGGAGCTGCAGGCCCCAAGTCCCCTTCAAAGGCACATTTTTCACCTAAATGCTCCGCTACCTCTTACGGATGCCACAGGCTCATAGCCAAGCCTTCAGTATATGGGCCTTTGGGGACACAAGATCCAAATCATAACAACTGGCATAAAGTTTCAGCAATGCAAAATGAGTAAGTTCCAGAGATCTGCTATACAGGGTAGTGCCCGTAGCTAAAAACACTGTGTTATGCACTTACACACTTGTAATGAAGGTGGGGTTCATGTTAAATGTTATTACTACACAGAAAGAAAAGAAAAGGGAAACAAGACAAGAAAAGAAAAAGACTGGCAGTTTCTGCAGATGATGAGTGGTTATGTCTATTACCTTGACAATGATGATAATGATGGTTTCACCAATCTGTGCTGTGTCCAAACTCATCAAACTGTATCTGTTAAATATGTGTGGTGTTGTATATGTGAATTATACCTGAATAAAAATGTTTTAAAAAGAAAGAAAAGAGCAGGCAGAAAACTTTATTGTGCCTCATCTTCATCCCATGAATCTTAAAAACCCACAGAGTAGGGCACCATTGTTCCAGATAAGGCAAGGAAGCATTGCCAAATCAAAGACTATAAAACCCATAAGCACCCACCTAGAACATTTCATTCCTTCTCTGAGAACAGTTGGAAGAATGAAAGTGTTATGTTACCTAGATAAAAAAATGAATAGATCCCATTTACAAATGTTGCCCATTTCTTAGCATCCTTCACCTGCAAATCACGTGTGGCACCTTTAAATATACATTATGCAGAACCCAACAAACGCGAGCTGTCTCCCAAGTGACTTTAATGCACAGCCAGAGTCAAGAAATCTCTGTGTGGAGTCACAAAGAGATTGGCCAGATTATATAACTGCATAAGACCCAGGAGAACAGAGAAAACCAGAAGGTACACAAGGAGAGAGGAAGAACAAGGCCAGAATATTGAAGATGAAAGAATAAAAGGATAACAAATCAAAACTGCATAAACAGTGCACAGGAAACTGATAAGGATTACCCTGAAGAAGCACTTTTAATGGGTTTATATGATAACTTTGTTTGTTGGTTTCTTTTCGGTTTGTTGTTTGTGTACTTGGAGGAGTGGGGTTTGTGTGTTTGTTTGTGTTTAATAATCCTAATACTGACCAAGAAGAATAAATTATGTTGACACAACACAGAGGAAACCTTTAAAACAAAAGAAGGAAATGAAATCTGGAAAGGAGTTGTGGGAAGATTTACTGGAACATAGGCAAATGCATAGGGCTAATGCTTCCACCTCAGCCTGCACCAGGATGTGTGGGAGCTGCTGCAAAGCCATTTGCTTGCACAAGACTGGAGCAGAGAGGACATGGTTGCCAGGAGTGCAGTGTTGTCAGAGCGACTTCAGAGCAAGCACTTCAGCTCTGGGAGGCCAACCACTGTGCAACCAGTCATAGCACCATCTGGCCCGGCTGCCTTCTCAATGCTGGGCCAAGCAGAAAGCAAGGTCCTTCCCACTAAGAAGGAATCTTCCCCCTAAGACAGAGAATCCTCTAGAGCAGGGGCATGGAGGCATGAGACCCCAGAGACAAGAGCCCCTGGTACAGTCTCTTGTGGACGTGCACATGGCCATATACACATAGTACATGCAGTGGTAGGAAATGATGCTCAGGGAGACTGCACCCCTTCTCCTTCTCCTCAGCTCACTTTTCCCAGGAGGAACTGTTCAAGTCTGCTTAGTATATGTGTGATGAGAAATCTGAAGACATGAGTTCAAGAATCAGTTCTATAGCTTCCTGTTAGACCACTGGAAAAACATTTCACCTCTGTGAACCTTTCTCCTCATCTGGAAATGGAGGTGGTGTAGACCGGTAGAGCTCATTTCATCTAACCATGCCATTTTACAAATAAAGAGATTGAGAACTGGTGGGCTGGGGATTTAGCTCAGCAGCAAAGCACCTGCCTGGCAAGCGCAAGGTCGTGAGTTCGGTTCCTGGTCCCGGAGAAAAACCAAAAAAAAAAAAAAAAAAGAGATTGAGAACTGGGAATACAAAGTGAAGTCCCAACTAGAGGTTACACAGATTACTACCCAAATTTCTTACTAGAGTACAGTGTTCTTACTCAGCTTTCCCTCTGTGCTCAGTATTTTTCCTCATTCAATTTTAAGAGTGGATCCCAAATGATAGTAAGCGCTTATGGTTCAAGACAGTGAACAGACTACACATACCAATACTACTGCCTCCAAAAGCCCACTGCGTTCATGGGAAAGATTTTTAAAAGACAAAGAGGATGAAAGGAGGGAAAGCCAACCAACAATAAAATGTAAAGCTTGAAAATATCTGGAAGGAGAGAAAACACACTGAGGTTGAATTAGTAGGAAAAAAATTTCAAAACAGCAAAAACAACCCCAGCATCAGTTTTAAAAGGTTATCCTCATTAATAAGAACTTCATTGAATATATATTATTGATATTGATTATATATTAGATAGGATACTTAATATTAGATTGTAATATTAAATTTATTAAGTATATAATTCATATAATGTTATATTATTATATAATATTATTGTGTAATGTTACATTGTCCTAAGCTGATGTTGGGATACATCATAGTAGAGAAGATGTTTATATACCAGCATGGAAAGGCATCAATAATGTAATGTCTATTGAAAAGAGTCAGCATCAAACCTTGGGAATAATATAAATGTATTGCCTGTGTGCAAAAAGTACATGCTCATATATTAAAAGTACAAGTATTTACACAGACATAGGAAATGCCTACACTAACATCAGTACCATCTCAGCACAAGGAAACCAAGACACAGAAAGAGAATTTTCACAGAGTCACAGAGCTAGAATGAGTAAGGGAAAAGGCTGGGACATAAATTGAAACTACCTTGTTCCTAAACTGTTCTCATTATGACTTTCAGGTCCTCAGGGAGGCTGGGGTGAAACTTTCCATTTTGTTTTTACATTTTCTTACTTTTAGATAATCTTCAATGAGATTTCTCATTTTTGAAAACATAATATCATAAAATTGGCTCTCTTCTTGTTTCTGAAATGTACAATTTAGGAGTTCTAACGTGTCTGGATTCACTCAGTGCCAGGATGAGCAGGATACAGGGCAGTTCCCTTGCACCCTAAATAACTCCCTCTTCCTGTCCTTTCGAGTCTCATGCTCTACCTGCTCCAAGCTCTTGGTGAACACTATATTTTTGACTTCTTGAAAATATCATGAGGCAAGTAGCCCTTGGGATTGGCTCATTTCGCTGAGCATAACGACTATACAATCATTCCAATAGCTATAAGCATCAAGCTTGACCTTTGATTTCTGTTGTCACTCCACAGTGTTCCATCCTGTGGACTCACCTTTGTTTATCCCTCCGCCCACTGAAGGACATTTGATCTCTTTCTCACTTAGGGCTTTTCATTAACAGCTTCTATAATCATTTGTGTGAAGGTTTTTGTAGGAACACAAATTTTCACTTCTCTTGGGAAAATACCTAGGAATTTGTTTGTTGGGTATTATGATAGTTAAATGCACATTTAACTTTATATGAAACTGCCAAACTGGTTTCCAGAGTTGTTGTCCAGTTTTATATTTCCACCAATAATGAGTGAGAGCTCCAGTTGCTCTACATGTTCATCAGCTCTTTGTATCTTCGGCTTTTTTTTTTTTTTTTTTTTGCATTTTGTTCATTCTCATAGGTGCAAAAATGTGTTACCTTTTAAATTTAAACAATGGAAAAGAACTGAGTAGTTGCAGGAACCATAAGGCAAATAGTTTATCTCCTAAGCTCCTGATAAACAAAAATATAAATAAGAACTATTTTTGAAAATTCTATTCATACATATGTGTGCCTGCTGTGCTCCTTATTTGCATATTTCAAAGATTTAGAGATGTTTGTATACTTCACAACTTTTCTTTCATTTTGTAACCCTGTTTTCTATTTATATTGTGCATAGTTCAATTTTGCAACCCAAAGCAAAAGCATAATAAAAAAATTGTTAGTAAAAATGACAATATATAAACGCTAAATAATTATTATTTATATTAATGATTTATTACTTGGGGAAACTTTGTCCTCTGCAGATGCATGTCAAGAAAAGGGGAAACCCTCAGGCAGTGTACTTGGCTATAGAATTCGGTCTGTTTTTCTGTTTTCACCACTGTGAACCTACTACATTTGTATTGTCATCAGTCAAAACCACAACAGGTGGAAGAGTTAGTTTATTTCCTATCATGCCTCAAGAGTGCCTGGCAATGAGAAATTAATCACAGAAGTTATGAGGGCCAATTGATGTTCTAGATGCCAATTGTCTACTTTGAAGATTGCTCTTGAAAGCCAGAAAAAAGGAAAGAAAAAAAGAACAAGAAAGGCAAAGTATGCCCGGGCTGGAAGGCAGCACTGGAGTTGCCCAAGAGTTGAATTATAGTAATCCGTCCTACTCAGGACTTCCATGGAGCTGTTGCTGTGTCCTCCTTACAAGGCCATGGGGGCCACAGAGGTCTGAATCTAGTGCACTTCTCTCCCAGGCTCCTCTTTCTCGCGGCTTTGTGTGGATTTCCAACATCTTCAGTGACAGAGAAGCAGCAGATGCGGGAAAAACACTTTTGAAAAAAATCTATATTACAAAAAGGCTGAGCAACATGGCCCCAGGCTGAAGAATGGGGAGAGAAATTATTTCTAGGAACTATATTCACCAAAGGTAAGTCTTGTATTCAGAGAAAATTTTCAGTTCTACCTAGGGTGGTCTCATGGTGGATTGTGATCCTGATTCTCCTAAACCAGGTGAAATTAACCTTGTTAGAAATGCTTTTCATAATTCTATTGTGCAAGCTTCTGATTACAGAGGCCTACCTGTGTGAATTTGGTTGGATATGTGATTTTTTAGTCCAGATTTCACAGGTAGGGTAGCGAGGCTTGGAGAAGGGAAATCATTTGCTTTACAACAAAATGTAAAAGCAGAATCACAAGAAAGTTTTCAGCTATCCAGTCCATAGTGCAAGTCAGTTACTGCTTTCCCATATTTATTTGTCATACCACCTGAAAGAGAGCCATTAAAACACACTGCTTCTGGAGACTGCCGCCATCATTTATGACAAATTGTGTTTTCCAATGATTCCCTTGCAGAAATACCATTCACAAAAGGAGAAGCGAGACAAAAAGGGAAAGTAAGAAGAGGAAGAGGGATGAAAATTTCAAAGTTCACATTAGAAACCACTACAAAATGATTGGAAAAATCATTTTTATTAAAGCTGTTTTTAAGAACAAACTGTCATTCTTAATGAGCTCCAGTTGATCTTAAGTGTTTTACAATTGTACTCTATCTAAATTATTTTCTAATATTTCTGTTGTAAGGAATGGGATGCACAATAAAACTGCAAATTAATTTCAATTCCTCAATCAATTTTAAAGGAGGAAATTGAGCTACAGTACTGTGACAATGATTATTTATCCAGAAACTACTAATGGAGACTTGGCCTTTGAAACAGTAAGAATAAAAAGGATCCAAGAAAATGGATTAACTGTCTGGAAGCAAATATAAGTTATGGATTTTCTATTTCAAAAGAGTTAATTTTTGGCTATATGAAAATACATTTAAGTCTATTTATGACCACTTAAAATCCTATCCAATGTTCATTTTATAACCTAGAAGTAAGGTATGCAGCATCTAAAAATAATACATTTTATTGATGTGATCTGTCCTGAATCCCAGAAGACTGACTGCAAATGTTGGTTAAATCCTCCTAGTTTTGCTACTTCTCTTTAAAATACCTGAATGTATACCTATAGTTTAAGACTTCATACATAATAATCATACCAAATAATCATTATGCCCTAAATATATGTCAAGCACTCTTCTAAGGAAATATATACACTAGTGGATTAATTCTCAAGTACCTTTAAAGATTGAGTACTACTGTTATTCCTATTTTACAGCTAAAGGAACTGAAGCAAGAGAGATTAACACAGAAACTGCTAGTCTCACAGCCTATAAAATAGAACTGGGAAATGAACCCATGCTTGAGAAGCAATTAAACCCACATGTGGATGGATTACATATAGGTTAACACAGAGTTATTTTAATCACAAACATGTATAGACTCGGAGATACCATTTATGACAAAGAATTCTTATGGCTAACTATTGTTTGAGTTTACTGTTAGCTCTGCCTCATGAGGCTTGTGTTAGACTATTAATAAAGTTGACTAGAAGTGAATTGTCATCCCAGAGGACACTCCTGATGATTAACTGATCCTGACAGTGTCTTCATCCTGTAGTTCAACTGATGCTCATTCATCTCACTCTAACTTGAACAACCTTCTATCATGACTGGTGAGTCAACTGGAGAGTGTTAACTCCTTCGTACTCTTGCACAAATTTCAGTCTTTTAAGGAAAGGGCTTTTTGCCTAACTCTAAAAGTTTTGTGCCTATCTTACCAGTCCTGAATATACAATTCCTTCAATGCCCTGTGGTCTGCAAATGCCTGCTGAGAACCTATGTATACTTCCTGGTTTCAGTATCATGGATTTAAGGGCTGTTCATAGACCAGGGCTTCTTAAACTCCAAATGGTTTACCTGCAGATCTCATTAATGCAGATTCTGACTTAGTATCTCTGGGGCCAGAGTGTCTGTGTTTCTAACAAGCTCCCAGGAGATGCATACCCTGCCTCAAAGACTACATTTTGTGTAGCAGTGACCTAAAAGGTTTGTGATTTCTTCCATAATCAGTTTATTTTATCCATCCCCAGTTCTTTAGTATCCTCCAGCTGTCTCCTTTCTGGCTAGAGTACTTGGGTTATAAAATATTCACATCAGCCAATGTTGTCTCACCAAGTTTTGCTTATTTCCTATTTATCCACAGTCACCCACATGTATGTTTCTCTGTTCTTTAAGGACCAGATAACTTAGAAATTTTCTCAAGGTGGTCATTCAGGGAAACTAAAAGTGTATGAAAAACACCATTATGGCCACCCTTTAAAATATTTAATCCATAAAAAAAATTGGTTTTGAAGTTGCTCCCTCTCTTCTCAGCTCATATTTATTCTTTTCTAACAGCTGAAAGTAGAACTCAGAGGAAATGGAAAATAGATGAGAAGAGGGCTTTGCCCAAGAGACCTTTCATCAGGAAAGTACCAAAGTAATTACCGCACCTGACAAATTCCTGCTTCTTGTTTTAGCCCAGTTTTAATAAAAGCAAGATTCAATAATGGTTTATATTACTTGGCATTGCGTTTAATTTCATCAAGCTTCAATATGAAGACTTGCCACATTTACACTAAGACTGCTTTTGCTCTTGAAGTTCATTTCTGAAGCAGCCTCTGGGGCTTTAATCATCTTTTCTTCAATCTTTCATTTCTTACACACTGTGATTGATAATGGTGCTTCCCAGCCCCTCTGTTAAAAAGGAAAATTCCCCATCACATCAGTCCCAGGTAGTCATCAATAGAGAAAGCGTCCACCAATTAAGAACAGAAAGAACATTTCGAATATTCAAGCTATAAAGACTCCATACTTTTACATTCACAGTGGGCCACATTCAAAGGTAAGATCCTCCCACTTGCTAGACTTAGCACTATTTTACCAAGTGTGGGAGTGGAAGATATCCTGGGCATTTCAGAAGTTCTGCTGAAATCTGAAGTAATGAAATGTCTGAAATCTCAAGGTGTTTCTAATCGAATCTCCTTGTCAGTATAAAGCAGATCATGAGTCATAGCCCAAACACCAAGACACTACTGTTTCCAGGAACACTTAGGAAAACCTCGAAAACTATTTTGTACTTCCTGGATAACTCTTTTAGCACTGATGCTACTTAAAAAGTTTTCCCTGTGAATTTCTCTAAAAGTCTATGAGTAACAAGCTTATCTCTTTTGCCTGATTGGAACAGAGTCTAAAAACTCAGCCTAATTTGTGAGCAAAGCATTACAAAATTTAAATATTGAAGAAGTATGAGTCAGTAATTGAAATGCATTTCAAATGTGATATTTATGGTGTCTATGCCATGAAAGCACTCAAAAGCACTTCATTCCAAAATTCTTGGGCATATTAGAACTGTACTTACTGTGTTTTTATAGGGCTGTCTTAATGACTGTGGTCCACTTAAGGTTTCTAAATCAGGAACTTGATCAGATTCCAAAGTAATGCCTAAGGTCTTTACACTCAAAGTATTGGGTTTAAAATACACAAACTAGAGAAAGAAATGATCCCCCAAATGCCCAGCTCCAACAAGACAAAAAAATAAATCTCCCTATTCCTGAGGTCTGATAACATTTTAGTGAAAAATCAAAGAATGAGATAGGAATCAGACAAATTATCCTCAAAAACAGTCTCATGCAAAAAGGAAGAGCAGAAAAGGAGTGGCAATGAGTCCTCTCAGGGGACCCAAAACTGTCCTTCAACCAATACTTGTCTGCCACAACCTGTGCAGCTCTCAATGGTCCCAGGTAAAAATGGTGAAGGGATGAAGAAAATAAGACAAGAGATGAAAGCTAAGGTCAGGTGGAGTCCTCTTTTCTGATGGTGGGGTTCTCTTTCCTGACGGTAGAAGAGGAACTGAACAATCACCATAGGGGCATTTATTTACACTTTTGACAAAATTAGTATCATGCACACAGGGATGCCTAGTGACTAATGACTAGAATTGTCTCAGGCAAGATATTTGTCTCAGGACTGAGGTAGCTTGATTGCTTTAGGCACTTTGGCCTTGTCTTGCCTCCACACATGTGATCAATTTCCAGCTTCAGCCGCTCCCTACACTTGTCAGATAACTAGCTTGATGAGGCCAGGTGTTCTGGTTTACATCCAAACTGGCCCACAAAAACCTCATGTGTGGCAGATGATTGGCTTATTGTGATTATAGCTGACTCACTGTTAGGTGGGTCTGGATGGAAGATGGGTTGCTGTGGACATCACCTGGAAAGGTTTATCACCCTTCCTGGCTCCTCCTTGGACTCTGCTTTCTGGATGCCATGAGGTAAGCAGTATTCCTCTGCTCAGGTCCTTCTACCATGCCACCATCATGAAGGACTGATATTTCTAAAATTAAGCCCAAATAAACTTCTCCTACTTTAAATTGGGTTGGGTATTTTGTTCCTCAAAACACAAAAATTTCCAGTGAGTATTTAACATATCTACCTATGAGTTATGTGAATTGCTTTGGCTTTCACCTGTTTGTGATCACAAACAAAGTTCTAAAACTGTCAGCAAGCAAAAATGTGCTGGATTATCTGTCTTCCTGTATACATATATCTCCTCTGGAGATGTCTCCTCAGGGTTTCCAGGCAGCCCCAGAGATATCTTGCATGGGTCTCAAAAGTATGTTGCATTTGTTCTTTCATTTTGGCATCCTCTAAAATGTTGTGTCATTCACCTTAGGAGGGCTCTGCCATGCTGCTGCTGCTACTGTTGCTTCTGTGTCCCGCATGAGAGAGCCACCTTCTTTACTGCCTAACCACCCAGGAAACCGAGAGTGTGTCATACTGTGCTGAGGACCTGACATCTGTGTGCCCTTAAGCAATGGCTCTTTCTTGAAGCCACAAACCAATGCAAGGGGCTGAGGAATTGAACCTTTTGCCATCTTCATTTATTCTTCTCTGCATCCAGAACTTTAAATAATCCTTCCAGAATTTATGAAATGCTTAGATATAATGTGGTGGTTGAAATTAATAAAGTGAATTAAAGCTCTCTCTAGAGCAGAAATTTTGAAACAGATTACCAGAATGTAAACTCAAATACATATGTAATGGCCATGTTCCCAAGGTTTACTGGACACTTCCTATTTCAAGCATTCTACCCCATAAAACATTCATCTTTAGACAATGCAGAAATGAAACAATTATTGTACAAATTTGGAAGGGCTACACTAGTAACTCAACAAATAATACTTGGAGACTTTTTAAAGAACCTTTTCTTTTCCTTTCTTTATAATATGCGGAAAAGTTTGCTGAAGAATGTGAACTTGTAGGTATTTCTGGAGGCAAAGTACTATATATTTTCATATTTGAATGTAATGATGAATGCATCCCATGTTTAAATTTCTTCCTAGAGAACTGGACATAACTCCATACCCATGTTGCATAAAGGCTGAGTCACTCTCCTAAAGCACATATGGTTCAGGATATTTCACCTGGTATAGTGCTATCTTGACTGGCTGGAAATCCAGAAGGGAGCAGGGATGCTGGGGGCATGACAGAGTGGGCTCATTGATGCATGGACTTTTCTACAACAGAACAGCTTACATTCTAAAAGATATTTCATATCTGAGACAAAACTATAAACATCTTCTGCCCTAGTAATATGTAATCACCAAAAAAATTCTCCAAGAAATGAGCAGGACCTTGACGGCACATTTTGAGATCTTCATTTGAAGGGAATTCAGCATTAAGATTTTGTTACGGGGTAGACCTAAAAATGTCTCTCCAAAGTCTCATGTGTTCAGAAGTGGGTCTCGCAGAAGGTGATTGGATGGCGGGCATTATACTCATCCATGGGTGCATCCATTCATGAGTTCATAGCAGGATATACTCTTAGGTAGGAGGGACCAGGTAAGCAGAGTCATTGGAAGGATGCCTTTGGAGTATTTGTTTCTCTCTCTCTCTCTCTCTCTCTCTCTCTCTCTCTCTCTCTCTCTCTCTCTCTTTCTGTCTCTTTCTTATTCCTCCCATTCTCCTTCTGCTTCCTGACCATCATGGATTGACCAGCTTTCCCCCTCCAGGTCTTTCCACCTTGCATTTCTGCCTTGCAGCCAGCCCATTATGCATGGACTGAAACCCTGGGCCAAAAAAATCTCTCCTCTTTTAATTCCAATGTGACTAATGCACCATTTCACATTTCTTATTATATTGAGACTCTGACAGTAAAAAGACTGCAAAAATAAAGTGCAGTCTAATACTTTTTAGTGATAAGGGCCATGAGCTCCTCCTGCAGAGATTGAAAGATGAAGACTATCAGCCTTGTGGCAGTTTGAATCATTATTTGCCATTAATTCACATAATATAACTGTGCATCCATGTCTTTGTCATGTGGCTTAGAATTCCTGGTGTGCTGCAGTTGTGTTCCTTGGACAAGCAACACGCCAGTGAATCATGTGTGTAATAGACAGTGAGAGGGTTCGGGGCTGAGACCCCATGGGCATTATTTATTTCCACCTTCCCTCCTGCATGCCTATCACTTACCATATGAAGAGCAGGCTCTGGACAGCTTCTAGTCCAAAGATTGGAAACTCATGAAGCCAACCTAAATCCAATCTGTGTCATAACCAGGAGCATAGATCCCAAAATCCAGCCTCATTCATTCAAAGTACAGCAGGCCCAGAGACCAGTGAACAAATTTTGAGGCTGCTTAAAATGCAAAATTGTTACAGAGATATGCTGAGCAGGACATCCAGCAGAGACACATACATACAAAGAGTCCTTCACTCCTAGTGGCTGAGTTCATGTAGTATGACTGAAATCTACTGATGATCTACCTAAGCACTCAAGAAGAAATATCTTTCTAAATTTATGCTTTGTGGGCAACATCTGACTAATTCTACACCACAAAGTTGCAGAGAGATACAGAAATTTATTATATGATTGTCTATTTACTTCCATTTTGTGCCAGTATATAAATTCTCTTCATCTTCGCATTGCTAGTTTATCATGAGATTGCATGATCACTTAACACATCAGTTCTTCAAAGGGGACAATTTCAATTACAGGGAAGTATCTCAACATTGTCATTAAGAAAGAAATATAGTAGGCGGCTAAATCTCAGCGTACAGAAGAACTAATGATTACCTCCAAAGTCCACATTTCCTTAATTATAGCATTGCATTCAGTAAAGTTAAGGCTTTGTCAGCTGTCTGCTATAATCTCTGAGCTTGAAAGATTTATGCATTTATGGGGAAAGGGAACCTGTATCATTCAAAATTGGTATGTTGTACAAAGCAAAACTACCATCAAGATGGAATGAAATAGATTGCACTGCAGTCTTCCTTTTTAAAATAACAAATTCTCTTGAAAGAGAGAAAATAAATAGATGAGCAAATCAGCTCTATTATTACATATTTCTAAATCCCGCACTCTTACAATACCCAAAAAATTCACTCCATAATATGTACACTTGAACATGGAGCAGCTTGATTGCTAGTCCTGGCAATTGCATAAATTAATGACAACTCCCCACCAAAAAAAAAAAAAAAATCATACTCACTGATATTTCAAAACAATGTCTAATTTCTTGCAGGGCCCAGATAAGATACAATAAATAATTTCATCTACTGCTTCTTGAGCTAGACATGACAAGTTATGCCCTAAATGCAAAGAAATACTCTTCTGTAATTATTTTTCTCTGAAGGATAAAATAAATCCAGTTTTTTACATATTTTACAAAACACAGCATTAAGCTGGACACGCCAGCGCTGTGTAAGCTAGAGGAGGTTGATCCATGGGGCTGGAGGGTGGGGGGCGGTAGGGAAAACAGAGAGAGAAAATACATCCTGGTGAGAATAAAGAGTGTGAAGAAATCACCCCAAATCTTTTCCTATTAGTACCAAGTGACCTTGTCAATCAACTGGTCTGTATTTCCCCTCCGTGTCTGTGAAAGGAGTGAGAGGGAGAGAAGTATTTACCAGATTAAGGAGTCTGGCTCAATCAATATCAGACAGTTCAGCTGAGTGGAGAACAGGATCTGCCTGAGACTGAGGTGATGTAGTATTTGCCATGCATTTCCCATTAATTTTCCTTGTGCCTTTGGGAATGCCAGAGTCCTTCCTGGTTTTTACTGACCCACAGTAAAAGTGACAACAACCAACTGTCCATTTCCAATGAGTACAGACAACGTGCTCAGAGTACTATGCAAACAGTTGTATACTAGCTAAGAAGAATGAGTCCACCTTTTTCATCACACATTTTACTAATTTTGTGGTAGGTAATACTGGCCAAAAGGCAAACAAGTCACCTTAAATGGTTCTAACCAATGCATATTAAAACCTATTTCTCGGGGCTGGGGATTTAGCTCAGCGGCAAAGCACCTGCCTGGCAAGCGCAAGGTCATGAGTTCGGTTCCTGGTACCGGAGAAAAACCAAAAACAAAAAACAAAAACAAAAAAAAACCTATTTCTCAAGAACATAGGCCAAATGAGTTTCACAATCTGTCTCAGTTTACCTGTCCAGAGTCTCTCTGCCAAGCTGCTCACCATCTTTTTAATCACAATTTTTGTCACACCTCATCAGCACAATTTCTGCATCAGTTCATGCTAGTCTTTCTCCCTGAACTCTTCTGATTACAGCCCCAGACAGAAAGCACTGACTAGAGATCTTTGGAAGCTACTCCTGCTCTCCCTACATTCTCTGTCACTTCTGCCTGCCTTTTCCCTCATTCCCCAAATCCCTCTCCAGCTTCTACTGAAGTGTCTTCTTTAATCCTCCTTAAGAGTGTCACCACTCCTCCCTGGAACAAAACAAACAAACACCCCACCCTGTCACACCCACAGAGTGATTGAGGTGGAGACAAACTGGTTCACACTCTTCGAATGAGATGGCTTTGGCTTCTGCTGGCACCAGTCCATGCTCCAGCAGATTCAGTGTGGAGCCAAGGGAGGATTCTCCCTGGGGACAGGGGTGTGACCCAGCAATGCTCACCTCTGCAGCATAGAGTTTCTTCCTAGGGAGCCCAGTGGCAAGCACAGTTGGTCCCCTCAGCTGACTCCTTCTGGAGACAACTGCTCCGATACATGTAAGGTCTGCCTCCTCCGCCCACAGCCAACCTAGACAGCAGCTCACAAACCTGCAACATCTTCTTTAAGGCTTCCTGCTGAGTGTCATAAACCAACTTTTACCCACTACCTGAATAACTCTCCTTGGCCATACTATCTTGCAGGTACAATTGCTGCTTTCCTGGGTCTCGTTATTAGCTTATTCTCTGTTTTTGTTTTGTTTTAGTAGGGGTTAAATCCAGGACCTTCACATTGAGCTACACCCCTGGCCCTTTTTATTTTATTTTATTTTATTATTTATGAATTAATTAATTTATTGAGACAGGGTATCACTAAGTTGCTAAATTGTCTTGGTTGGGCTCAAAATTGTGATCCTCTTGCTTCAACCTCCCAGAGTGGTAGGAGTATAGGTGTATACCACCATACTCAGCTCAGTTTCTATTTGAGAGAAGTCTGTATATATTCCAGAGACAAGTAAGATTATACTCATCTCTCTCCTTACCGCGTTTCTTCCCTGTTAGAGGTGGAGGAATTTAGTTCAACCCATCAAGAAAGAATGTTCAAAGTATGAATGTGTGTCCTTCATAAGGTAGAACACCATGAAAATTCATTGCACTGATAAACACAGTCACCCAAAAGACTTAAGAAAAGAAAAACAAAACCAAAAAACCCACTTGCAAATTCTCACAAGTGCTCTTGAAGAACAAGAGTAATACAGGTTCATTGAGGTGGGAATGTCTCAGGAGAGACTGGATAATATTATCTACCTTATATGACTCTTTCCATTGACTCCATAGAAGATTTAATTTAGATTCTGAACACATAATTGGTATATTATGCACAGAGTGATCCAATAAAAATAAATTCATCACTACTTCATATAAGTCTAAGGTGGGCAAATCTACAATTTTTCTGTGGACCCTGGGCACATCTTTTTCTTATTTTAAAAATTAAAAAACTAACAAAACAACAATGAAGACAAAATCTAAACAACACAAAAACAACAAAAATGACACATGACCTCAAAACAAAATGATTAGAATTAACAATGGTCACTACATTACATACTGTTATTTTCAATGAAGTTGCTCAGTCCACCATGCATAAGAATGTAAGATTGACCAAATAATCAAAAACCATAAAATTTATCTGGAACAAGAAGAGACTCAGAATAGCAAAAGCAATCCTTGGCAACAAAGGCAAGGCAGGAGGTATCACAATCTCCTGTGTACATTTTTACAGAAGCAAAGCAGACAAAAACATGAATATTGAAAAATGCAAATTAAAACAACACTTAGATTCCATCTCACCCCAGAAAGAATGGTTATCATCAAGAAATCAACCAATAGCAAATGCTGGCAAAGCTGTGCAGGAAAAGGAACTCTTTGCTGTCAGTGGGAGTGTAGACTGGTACAACCACTGTGGAAATCAGTATGGAAATTCCTCGAAAAACTAGAATTAGAGGTCCCACTCTACCCAGCTATTCCCGTTCTGGGTATTTTTACAGAAGAACTGAAAACGTCATACCACAGTGACATCCATGTTTATAGCAGCACAATTTGTCATAGCTAAATCTTGGAAACAACACAGATGCCCATAAACTGAGGAATGGATAAAAAAGATACAGTATTTTTTTTTTCTTTTTTTGTACCAGGAATCAAACTCATGTCCTTGCACTTGCCAGGCAGGTGCTGTGCCACTGAGGTATATCCTCAGCCCAGTATTTTTATATAATGGAGTATTACTCATCTATAAAGAAAGATAAACTCAAGGCTTTCATAGGTGAATGCATGCAACTAGAAAGCATATTCATAAGTGATATAACTCAGATGCACATGTGTAAACCTCATATTGTCTCCCTAGTATAAGAAACTGAAAGTATAAATAAAATCCAAAAGTCACAATAGATATTGTGAAAAGGGAAGAAATTGCTCAAAAGGAAAAAAAACAACTGGGATGGGGGAAAGGAGAAAAGAAACAAAGAAGGAAGGGGAAAAAAAAAATATATATATATATATGTACCAAGATAGCTAAGATTATTGTACTACTGGTTTCTATTGGTTTGTTGAAAGGAACAGTTAATGCTTCATTGTTTGATCAAGTTTGCATGCCTATATCTGGTAGTCTGAACAATTACTTTGAAGATAACAATACACAATATAACAACCATTGTTAATTTCCTATCATCTTGTTTTGAAATTCTATCATTTATTATTTTTTCAAAAAATTTTATTCTTTTTAAAATAAAAAATAAATGCATGTATCTTTCCCATGGAAGGAATGGGTATGGTTTATGCACAGGCATTTTATAAGCGCAACGTTCCCACAGGCAAGTACAGGTTCAACAGTGAGGGATTAATTAACCTGGTTATATTGCTGCTACCCTTTTATTTCCCTGTATCTTTTTAACATTATAATTTTATTTTTTTGCCTTTTCCATTACAAAAGTCAACTCCTGAGAAACCCCAAATACTACAATCTGTGAGTTGACTGACAATAGGCCTGGAATTTCAGGACTTGGTATCAAGGAAAAAGGATATTATGTGTCTCTGATGAAACTCCGACACAGACTTGATTGTTAACAACTCTGGCCTTGACCCAACGCATGACCTTGGGTTTACCTTTTGGTGCCACATTCCCTCACATGGAAAATGAAGGTATCCTAATAGAGGCTCCTTGCCTCATGTGGCTGCCAGGAAGGGTCAAGATTAACTCATTTCCCCCACTCAAAACCAGAATCATACTGCATAGTAATAAAATGTAAGCAATGACAACACAGGTGAATGAATGAATGAAGTGTATTTTGGTTTCAAATGCAATAAGAAGCATATTTCAAAATGTAGGCACTGATAACCCTCAGCCTGGAAAGGTTCCCAGGAACAGCCCTGGGCAGGGCACCTACAGAGGCCACCCTCACCTTTGTTGTGTGTGTGTGTGTGTGTGTGTGTGTGTGTGTTTGTGAGTGTGTGTGTGTCCTGCTTCAGGATGCATAAGTTCCAGAACAGCAGTAACCCTGAAATCTTTTATTTCTCATCTTCACAATGAAAAGTTGGATACGTTGTCACTAAGTTCCCTGCCAGGTAGAAGGTCTAGGATTTCTGTCATAGTGTGGAGTCTATTCCTTTCTTCCATAAACATCAGTAGAAGCTGCTTCATTTTACCTGATCATTTACCTTGCTTTTGGTGGTCAGGAATCCAGCAATAAGCCAGAAGGATTTCTAGAAGCTAGAAAGCTTCTAGAAGCTGCTTCATTTTACCTGATCATTTACCTTGCTTTTGGTGGTCAGGAATCCAGCAATAAGCCAGAAGGATTTCTAGATGCACCAAGTTGGGTCCTTTAAGAAAGATAACACTCCGATTTTTTTTTTTACTTATTATAAAAGCAATTCCAAAATAAAATTATGTAAAAATGTTCTAAAATAGTCACATGACATCTTCCCTTGTGATAATAATTTGATGTAATTTCTTCCATAGTTTTATTTAAAATAAGTTGACATTATTTTTGCTATTAATATTTTAATAAAATTGGACTTATATTCAATATACCTGTTATGAAACTATCTGCAGTTTTAGAGCTGTTTCCTGGCCAGCCAATAGAGATCTATTTTATTCTTTATTTATCAATTGTGTTATATTCCACTGAGTCTAGACATAACACAGGAATCCTTTAGATGACTTTTTTTAGTTTTCCCCAGTCAAAAATTTTCTGCTCAGAATATCCTTATACCTACATCTTTGTATACATGATTAACTACTGAAGAATAATTAGCCCAATTTAGAAGCCTGAAGTGATATTTTAGGATGTGTTTGGGTTTATTAATGCACCAAGTATATATGCCTTATTTAATATGCCACTGCACACTGTCCTGTAAGGCAAATGAGGGGGTCACGGAATGTAAGCTATTACATATGATAAAAACTTAATTAGCCATTTGCCTCAAAATGATTATATCTTTTTAAAAATGTCTGCCTCTTTTGTTTTCTATAAATATTTATTTAAATACATAAAATATACTAAGCAGCATTTTGTCTGCATCCCATCAAGCAAATTCACTGAGGCATGCAGGCTGTGTAAGCAGCAGAGCGGAAGGCCACGCTGTTACATGGATAAATGCTCCAAAGTCACTGGAGCAAGACAAAAACAATCTCAGGAACATGGGGCTCAGAATATGCTGAAGCAGCCGCGTTTGGGGGAGGGGAGACGTTGGCTTGTTCATATATAGGAGATGCGGAGATCCCATGATACTCTATAAAATCAAGTTTAAATGTTTAGTTTGATTCCAATAAATTGTTACTGTTATGCTATCTGCCTTTAAGACATTTTGAATTCATCAAGAAGCCATGGTCATTTAACAGATGTATATAATGGAACAGTTTATAGGATGATTTTCTTTTAATCACCCAGAGGTCTAATAGGGTGGTTGGCCTGCTTCCCTAATAAAATTTAAAGAGCTTTTGCCTCAGGTCAAAGTGAAGTCGTCTGTCCTAGGAGTTCATCTGTGACATGCATAATAGCTGCCCAGTCTCAAGAGGTGATTTGAGATTACTGCCTCTGTCAGAAAAATAAATAATCTGTCTCTTCCCCTCCCTCCCTCTCTCTCTCTGTCTCTCTCTGTCTCTCTCTGTCTCTCTCTGTCTCTCTCTCTCTCTCTCTCACTCACACACACACACACACACACACACACAGAGCCATGGCAAGAGTAGTTTCCTAACCAATACAAATTTCCATCCATCTTCTCTGTCTTTCCTTATGCAGCCCAAGCAGACAGCTCAGCCTCCTCTGGGTACTCCTGGCTGAGAACCCCTCACTATTGATTCCTTCCTCACCCTTGCACAGCCAGTGGCTCTGGGAACCAGACCCCAGCAGTACAGGGATTCTGCAAGCTCCTTTCCTACCCCTGAAGCCTGCAGACTCAGTATCTAGTGTGATTGTGTGGCTTCCAGTGCTCTTCCTGCTTCCTCTGCCTGGAGATTATTGTTCTCCTTGGCTTTAGTGTGGCTTCAGTCTTGGAATCTAACACATAAGTGGTCCCTTAAGCTATTCTCTCCCATCTGTACCCAGATCCCACACCCTAGCTGGATCCACACACTGATCAGCATCACAAATGGGAAGTGTGTAGAAGCACACACACGTCAATACATCCATTTAACCATGCATGGTTGAATCTGCCCAGTTACTTTTACAAGTAAAGCTCCACAGATCTCCCCAGATTTGCCTTTTCTCCCTCCAGATCTTCACCCCTTTCTCTCACTGCAGTTATCCAACCGCCCTCGCTGCAGCAAGATGAGCTGGCTGTGCTCATCCTTAAGGTTGAAGGAATGTCTGTGGCCCTGAACTTCCAGGAACACATTCCCCTGTATTTTGCTGGCTTTAAATCTCTCCTAACATTCCCTGAACCAACCATTATGGCCAAAGTATTTTAAACATGGATGCCTCCAACTTTATCTAGATTAAGGGATGGAGAGAGTCTCCCTGGAAAATGTCAATTTCTTGCTGGAAGAAGAAGATGAATAGTGGGGTAGGAGTCAAACACCTGTACATTCAGATAAGCACATCAATTGCTTTGTATTTGTTGTATCATGTCAGTTATTTAAATTAAGAAGCAATTTGGTCCATGAGTTTCTAAATACTCACAAAATTGGGTAGCAGGAAGCCTCAGTTATCATCCCGCTTTTGGCTACTCCAAATGTCCTTTGAGAATCAGCAGGACCACATGGCATCGCCCAGATGCATGTTGGAACTGCAGGATCTCCAGCCCCAGCACCCACGGAATAAGCATTTGCTTCCAGCAGTAAAACTGGTACCTAACGATCCTGCCGCAAGCCTCCGTTTACAGGGCTGGTAGTGGGTGAGGCAAATATTAAGTCTTACCCCAAACCACAGGGTCTGCACTAGGTCTGTCATCACTCAGAGGAGGCTGCACTTGAAGACAACACTACTTCATTAAACCTTTCTTCTAATCAGACTTTTGGTTTTCATTATGGTTTTATTAATTAAAAACTGAAAGTCAGGATATAAGGCAATACAGCTTTATGATTTAGACATACAACTCCATATGCAAGGAGGCCTGGATTCAAATCTAGGCTCTAGCATTTTCTCCCTTGTAAATTTGCAAAAGTTATTTGACCTCCGGAAAATGTAATAACCTCTCTACCTACCTCATAGGATTATCATAAGAATTGAACAAGGCACCTAAATATAGTTTATACTCTCTCTATATAAAACTTAATTAGCATTTTGGCACAATTGAGCATAGTACTGATAAAATACTATTTTTATCATTATTTCCCATAGAATAATTATTCTGTATATTGATTGCTTCCAATCCATATCTTTTTAGACATCAGCAATAAATACAGCAATGGTTGAAAATAAGTGTGCCCCCAAGGAGCTTATACTCTATCGCAGGAGACAGAGTAGCATCAGATTGGGGTATGACAAAGGCAAAGCCCTCAACAGGTACAAAGAGCCTTCAAACACACCAACAAGGCACTTAATTTCACCTAGAAAAGGAGAATAAAACCTCACAGAAAAATGTACACCTCCTGCCCTTTGAGGGGATCCTGAGAGTTCCATTAAGCTTAGCTCTTGAGGAATTATCATGCACTTGGTGTTCCCAGTTCAAGGCATTAAAAAGTAAGGTTGCACCCCAACAGAATCACAGAAGCACACAACACAGAACTAAAAGTGATTCAGATGGGGGTTGTGGTGGTGTTTGCCCGGTGTTTCCTGACTTGCGCTCAGCGAAGTGGGGCATGTGACAAGCCAGGAACCACAGGCGTGGAGGGAGGAGCAATCTCAGCTCCAGAGCAGTGAGGAGGGGTAGACCAAGAACTCACAAGCAGAAGGTGCCCTTCCAAGATGGCGGCGCTTCAGCAGCAACCAAGCAGGGGCAGCAGTGCTGGCACGTGTCCCCTAAGTAAAAAACACTCCTGGAGGTGGATCAGCGTGACCGAACTGTAGTCAGGCCAACCTGCATGGGTGTCCTGACGAGGATCCACCTAGATGAAGTGCAGTGGGGCTCGTTGCCATGCCTGTCTACATTTCCTACTAAGCAGCAGTGCCTAACACATTTTCCCTGCTCACATGACATTTTCCAGAATTTAATTTGGAGGCCCTAATTTAGACGTGCACTCACATGCAGCCCGTGCAAATACAGTATGTCACTGGGTCACAGTGCGTTTCAGGATTACAAAAGCACAGAGTTCTCCTGTGTGCTTCTGAGTGCTACTCCCAAGCCACCTGGCCACCTAACATAGAACCTCTTAGGAATCAACCGGCCACACGGCTAGCGCCACTTTTAACCTCTAGTAAATTTTCCCAGCTGAGTGGCAAACTCAGCCCGAGCAACATTTCCAGTGTTGGAGGCTGACAGGCTTCTAACTACAGCAGTTCCAATGTGCCACTATAATAACCTACTTCTTTTGATTGCGTTTATTTTAATGATTATTTTCCCCCGCATGCCAATCCAGCCCTTGCTGCCAGCCCAGGGCAGGGGGAGGGGAGGACGCAGAGGCCGGGAAGCCTTGCCTTGGGCTGTCCTGCCACCTAGTGGTCGTGCCGGAGAACTTACCTAGTGCTCTCCGAGTGCCGCTTGCAGCCGGGCGCGGAGCTAGAGTTAAAACAGGGCCTGCCCTCCAATGCATGGGATTGAGTAAAAGATCTGAAATTATCTCCAGTTTCACATAAACAAAATATGCGGTGAGGAAAAAAAAGTATGTTCATTGGTGTACTTAATGAAAATTATCATTGGCTTTAAATGAAAATCTTTTAAGAATAGTCTTTTTAGAGCACTAGGAAAATGTTTTCCTCTGTAGTTCTTTTCCTTACAGAGCTTACATTTGACTTGCAGTTTGAAACGAATTGACAGAAATGGAACTTCACTGTTACAAAAGTCTGAACAGGTCCCCACAGCTGGACTTATAATTCGATTGCACAATGAAATGTATTTGAACGTTACTTTAGGCTGAACTCAGAAGTACTGCAGAGACAAACAGAAACAAGATAAGGCCAGTAATACTTTGTTGCATGTGTTAGTCCTGCAAGTGACAGATTTGGCTACATTCCCGATAACTATCACTATTTTTAGGGCAGACTCAGAAATCGTCTTCTTGTTGTTAAGGTCCATGTTCCACTGTACCCTGAGGCAATGTCAAATTGTACAAAAGTACAAACCATTTTAAATAAACAGGAGGACCCTGTACTTAATGAAGTTGTTTCAAAACTGTGATACGATGAACACACCAGTTTAGGGAGAAGATAGTTTAGGCTTTTGGAAAGATAATCATGTAGTTAGTGTTACTAATAATACTTGTGATAAGAGATGGGCAAAATTCTGGGACTTTGTTCAAAAGCTCCAGAGTTTGCAGCTGCAACCCTTTTGGATACTTTAAGTCAATAATAATGGGCTTTTCTTTGATTTTCAGCAGCATAAGCTACATTCAGTAACACATATCAGTGTCACAGACCACATGGCTCTTTCTGTGTGTATCAGTTGTCTAAGACCAAAAAATGATGTGGAAAAAAACAACAGCACCAAGCCAGAAAATAGGAGGAAAAAGTATTTTACAGCACAAAAATCTTATCACTCATACATGTATAAAATTTGAAATTAAGCAAATTAATGATCCCACTCTTTACTTTTGTAGTTTTCAAATAACTATATATGGTGGGTATTATCTTATCCCATTTTACAGTGAGCACAGAAAAGTCAAGCAGGTTTAGAGGTAGAGCCTAGAAGCAAAAGCAAGTCGTTAGCCCAGCTTCAGTCTATTTCCTTAAATACCAAGTGTAATGGTGTCTCATGAAAGGACACTGGGAAAACTCAAGAAACTAATGATTTCTCCAGTGCCTTTGTTCAAGGTGGTGTCTATATTGCCACTGTATGAACTTTCTTCACTTCCTGGAGGCCTGTCCAGGTGAACACCTGTCTGATAACAGGACCAGAAACTATTACCAGTGTTCTGGGACCTGCTGCCTTTTTCTCCTGGATCCTTCTCTGTTAGAGCTGAGCATGAGAATTCATAGGCTGCTCTAGGAAAGATCTCCTTTCCCAACTGGTGTTCACCAGCACGTTCTTTCCCAGGCTTTGAGCAAAAGTGACTTTTCTGAGGTCAGTTAGTACCCTATGTCTGAAGGGGGTGCTCAGTACATATCTGAATAGGACCAGTGGTGGCTCAGTCAAACCCAAGTCATTTTCTATATCGATGGCACTCCAGGCAGCACTACTGGCTTCACCAGAGATCCCTGGTGTGGAAGGTAAAGAGTGGCTGATTGCCCACAGCATTCATTGTTCTCCTTATGATGCTCTTAGAGAGAATTAGAACACTGAAAATCAATGAGATCATCGACGATTTTAAAACTCAGCCAAGGGAAGTAAAGTTCATTTTCAAAGGCCAGTAGGTAAATGTCTCCTTTTTGTTCTTTGTAAACCCTTCTGGCAGCTGATGGTAAACCCCCAGAAGCTGCCACTGTTCATGTAAGATAGTCAGTTGGCAATGCATTTAGTGACTGAATCTCGGGCTCTGATGGTATAATGAAGTAAATTACCCATGGTGTTGGGGAACTGCAAAGTGGAGAGATATGAAATTTTGAAGTATATTATGAATACCTAACCCACTAGACCATAGTTTCTGTTTCCCTTGTTCAGAAATATCAAATGAATGAACAAAAGAATCAATAAATTAACCAGTGAAGAACCAAGCAAATGAGAAAACCAAGATCTCCTGGGCCAGACAAAGGTAAAGGTCGCCATATGTACAGTGCCCTTTGTTCCCAGGCAGTGTCTGGAGCCCAGATGTGAATGTTTCTGGTGATCTGACTGCTGGCCAGAGTTAGCAAACTGCAGCCAGCTGAGCTCCACACATTGCCTCATGTCCTGCAATGGAAGCCAGAGGAACGAGGTTTACAATGGGTTATCAGGACAAAAGAGGCAGGCAGTAGGCATCCAGAGTGAAGAAAGAGCCAAGATGAGGATTCAGGGGGTCAGAGTCCACGGACAATGAGCCAGATAGGTTAGAGTATATGACGGGAGTGAAATCTGTGCCAGCTCTGGTCACCACAAGCATTTTGCTTGGCTGGACTTTCTTTGCCTCTGTTTTTATTTTTTACAGTAGTCAGTACACGTACCCAGAGAAAAATTCTCAGGGTTCTAAAGAGTATGCTGCAGGGTAATCTCTTTATCACTCTTGCATCCCAGTTCTCAAGCTCCTCTCCTCTGGTTTCTTCTGCATCTATCCACAGGCAGCCTTATATACAGATTACGTACCCACATCCCCTGTATTACAGACCATGTCATAGTACACCTCTCGGTATCTTTCTTTCTCACTTATCAATACATCTTAGAAATAGTTGCAACCCATTTTTGTAAATGTATGTTTAGATCACATTTCAGCTTCGCTGTGGTAGATCATTCAGAGTGATGATGAAATTTGGATGTGTGTGGAGATATCTGTAAAAATGAAACTGCTGGCTATAGAGTATGCACATTTTAAACTGTGACACATACTGCCAAATTATCCTGCAAGCAGGGGACACCGGTTAATCCTCCAGACCATGACTGTGCCTGTTTACCCAATACTTTCCCATGCAATTCATTATCAAGCATTCTGATCTTATCAAGCTCATGGGTAGGAAAGTGATGTATCATAACGGTTCTAATATGCATTTTTCTTATAATGCATAATGTTGAACAAATTTTATACAAAAAAATTGGAGTTAAAAAACAATTACTATTCCTTGGCATCATGTGTGGCCTGGTAGGTTAGATCTAGTTCCCAAGCATGTGTTCAAAGGGGCATATATTCTGGAAACTGAGAGCTGGATTTGGACGGTGACAGACCATTCCATTGATGAAGCACCTAATTATTGTCAAATATGAGACATATTTGCTCATCAGAACAAGGAGAATTTTGCTGTTCCATAATGTATTATTTATCTGGATAAACCTACTTGGCCAAGTCCATATCCTCATCACTAAAACAGGAGCTAGGTGGATACAAGAGATGAGCTAAGTATAGGAGATAGGCCTATGGTATAACCTAAATTATAGGGGGTAGAGAGAAGAATACTTGTTTCTTTCCACTTCTCCAGTCACAAAATGGAGTTCTGCTCCACTGATATTCACACGATATGAGATTCTCCTTAAATGAGATGGTCTGAATCTAGTAGAAAAGAAAGGAACAAGGGCTGGGGATTTAGCTCAGCAGCAAAAGCGCCTGCCTGGCAAGCGCAAGGTCATGAGTTTGGTTCCCGGTACCGGAGAAAAACCAAAAAAAAAAAAAAAAAAGAAAAGAAAGGAACAGCAATTGGCCTCAGGGTCTGATCATCTGAATTATACAATTTCTAAATCATGAAACAAGAAATTTAAAATACACTGTGCAGAAGAACCCTTTGCTTGTAGTTATAAAAGATATGGGCAACAAAATTTATTTTAAATATTAAAATATCTAAGAGAATGTTTTTGAATTGTATTTAATAAAACACTAAACTCCCTCTTTCTTCCTTTCTTCTCTTCCTTCTTTTCCTTATTCTTTTTCCCACTTTTTTGAAAAAAAGCTTGATTTGAAGCTTTTAAAAGCTTGTAAGAGACACTTTGGGTCTATCACTTGGAAACCTGAGGGTTCATCATTTAAATGGTGAATATAGGGCACGGCTGAAGATGGTAATTAGTCACATTTGTGGGAACCAGGCAAGGCAGGTCCAAGAACAAAGAACACCCAAGGCAATACAAGCTGTTTTAGTCCAGAGAACAATTGGTTGCCAGGCAAAGCTGTGTCTCATGATACTAAGGTTGTCAATGTATAAATAAATGCACCTACGGTAATTGAGCAGTTCCTTTTCTCCATCAGGAAAGGGCTCCACCTGACCTCAGCTTTTCTCTCTTATCTTTATTTTTCCATCTTCTCACCCTCCTTCCCCCTGGGAACTTTCAGAGGGCAACAGGGTGTGGCAAGTGAAGGAAAGGTGCTCTGTGAGCTGTGCACTGCACACTTGGCAGCGGTGAGGCAGGGAGAGGCAGGAAGAACTCATTGCTCTGCTTCTTCCTTCCCTTCCCTCCCTTCCTTTTCCTCTTCTCTCTCTTCTTTTTAAAATCTCTTCCTTTCCTTTTCTTTTATCCCTTCCCTCTTCCACTCTCCTGCTTAGCACCATCTCTTCAAAAGGGTAAAAACAATTTTAGAGGGAGAAATGAATGTTAATCCAAGAAGCAAAACATGGATGGAAAGCAGTCTATCCATATATGGTAAGGACAGAAGTGTAGATAAAAGTCTGGGTCAGTCTGAGCTGGGCATTCTGGCCTCAGGTAAAAAGCTTGTACAATGGCACTTGGTGATGATGGCTATCTTAAGTCACACTACTTCACTCTGACCAGTAATCCTCCACAACTAGTGAAGTAATTCCTGGTTTCTAGTTTTTTCCTGTTTCTGGAAATGCAGAGGTTTTGCTCTAGGTATAAGGCTCTCCAATGATGGTGTGCTCTATTTCCCTCCATGCTCCTGGGTTCTAGGTAGGCCCCTTCAATCTAGCAGCTCATGCATCAAATTCTGGAAAAATTTCCTTGAATTACGTATGATTATGTCACCCTGCTTTCTCTGTTGCATCTTTCCGAAAAGGTATTTTTGGATACTGGATTTCCTTCCTCTTGTTTTTTCTTTCTCTATGGGTCCCTGGACCTTTTTGAGGAGATGGTGGTAAGGCAGGAGGGTAGAAGAGAGAAAGGAAGGAAAGAAAAAAGAAAGAAAGAACTTCTGCTATCAAGACTCTGTTGCTTGTTGACAGTACTTTGTTCTTGCTTCATGACTGCAATAGCATGTATTGATAAATTACAATTAATGATATTTACTTTATCTATATAGTCTCTATTTTGCCATGGTGATATTTTTCTGTTTAATGTGGTCTACATTTTCCACAATTATCCAGGGATCCTTGGATTTCTTTTTGAAAAACTAAAACGTGACTATCTTCAGGTCTCTCTTCTTGGCTGGTCTTTAAATCTCTGGAAGATAGAGGTTATCAGAAAGCAGAGATTATTCTGAAATTTGGGAGGGGAGTTTCAGCATTAGCATTGAGGATGCAGAATATTTCTATTTAATCTTTTTAAAAATAGCAATAATATATTCAACCATGCCTGGCATCCATCCCCCAGTCTGGACAGTCTTTGTTTTGCTCACTCAAGAAAATGCATCAGCAGACTTTAGTTAGGCTAGGAGTGGCACAGCAAGAAACTACAAAACTTGAGGGTAGAACTCCTTCCCAAACTGCCCCCACCCACTCTTCCCTGCCCCACCAGTTCCAGAGGGACCTTCTTTTGCCAATTCCCGAGCAGTCTGTGAAATTTAGTTTGTCTCGCTACACTGTTCTTGGTTTTCCCCACTACCGGCTTAGGATTCAACTTTCTTGGGCTCATGAACTCGGTTTCCAATATCCATCTGCTATTCAACTTCACAATTTGGTTGTACTGTTTTCTGTCCTTGTGGGTTGATATTTTTCAGAAAATATCCATTTGACTATTTTTAATGAGATGCAACAGGGGAGAAAAATGATTTTTTATCTCATCCTAAATCTTTCAGTATTTCTAATACTTAACTAGATTATCCTCAGTATTTTTACACTGTTCCCATTGTAGATCTTTTGTTGCTGGACTTTAGTTTTGTCTTCATTTAGAAAGCTACTGTTTCTTGCTTTCTCACCCAGTGCTTTTGGCAGTAACAGGGCTAATTAAATCATGCTAGTGTCACAGCAGCCAAACACATCTTAGCAAGAGGCATGTTTTACTAAACCCTCAACACACTTGAGAGTCAAGAGCTGCTGGGCACATACATTCCTTTTTTTCTATGACATTTATCCCACTAGTGTATAAAACAGCATTTATGATGTTAGCACCATACTTCTCCCACTCAGAGCCTCCAGGGGAGTGGATCAGTAGTCGAAGGGCAGGTGTAGAAAGGTAGGACAGAGCAAGAAGAATGAGCTACCCTTCCCACAACAAGTTTCCAGGTGGGCGCAGGACCAAGCTGGGCAAGGAGAAAATATGGATTAAAAGTCTATGTTTCTGTCTTGGATAAGGAAACAAATTACATGTACAGTTTACTTAAATTCCACTTGAAATTTACCATTCATGTAACATAAAATAATGGCAACCATCTCCGGTAGTATTATTAAGACCTGTGACTGTGTCACTAACATAAATCACAGGTATTTATCATTCACATTATAATGTTGCAGATGCTTCAAAAATGCCATGTTCCCTCATCAATGCCAAAATTATGGTAGCTATGAGATCTGTCACCAGATCATGTGGTTTAGTAAACCAATAAGCAGCACAAACACTACTATTCTCACAAAATTTCAAAACTATTTTGGGAACAGTCTTTCAGCATCACTGATTCCTTTCCAATCCTATACATTTTATTTTGTTCACTTAAAACATGATTCTGAGTGGTTCCTGGAGTTCAAAGGGGTTTGTAGCATAGAAAACTCCAGAGTCCAATCTAGAGGGATCGGAAAAGTCAGGAATCTGCTGAGGGGAAAGTTTGTAGCCTCACTGAAGCTTTTAAAGACAGCCAGAAGTCATATGCTACAATTCCAAATTATTTTTACTTTTTTTTATTTTAAGCTATGGAAGCATTTTAATTTCTAGATCTAGAAAAATTTTTATTTGAAAGCTTGCAAAAATAATATCTTCTTGGGGGTTCATTTCCATCTCTGCAGTGTGTTTATTTATACATTTGGCAGGTTGGTGGCACGTGATACCCCTTTGCATAGCAACACATTGCTTGGATTGTCTCAGGGCTTGGTGTATTTTAGACTGCAGTGGCTTGTTTACATGTCTTGCCTTTGGAGCTCTTTCTCAGACAGACCTTGTTTTGCCATCACATTTGTGATTAATTTCCAGCACCAGCCATTCACTGTGCTATAGGCTACCTGCCCTAAGAGGGGTGTAGCGCTCACACTGCCAATCCCAGCACTAGACAATGAATCAATCATAAACTCTAGATTCAGCTGCCTCCAAAAAGCCTGCCCGCTTCCATGGCTGCATGAGGCTTTGAGGGGACATCCAGACACAAACCATAACACTTGCTCATATTTACCCGACTGGTAGGTATTGGGCCAAGCAGGCTAGCTACAGAGCTTGTCTTCTGGTTGTTAAAATATGCTCTCATTTGCACTCCCCATAATCATTGTGTACATGTATATGTGCATGTGTGTGTGTGCAAAAACACTGGAAAATGCCTAACTTATTTACCCCATCAATTCTTTGATCATCTCTTATCCATTTGAATCTTGGATGACCACTAAAGGCCCATGAAGTGAAGAATTGGTCCCAAGATTGGGGCACTATTGAGAAGAGACAGATCATATTTGGAAATCTCTAGGTCATGTGGGTGTGTGCCCTTGAAGGGGCTGCTGGGACCACAGCACTTCATCTTTGCTTTTCTCTCTTTACTATCCAGTGACATGAGGGAGCAGCATTCTCTACCATGCAGTCCCACCATCATGTTCTATTTCACTTAGGGCCACAAACAACAGGGTCTACTGAGTATGGACTGAAACCTCTGAAAAAATAGGGCTCAAATTAAACCTTTCTTCTTTTTAAATTGATTACCTAGGATATTTTTGTTACAGTAATGGAAAGCTGATTAACACATCATCTATTCAGTAATCAGTACTATTAAAGTTCTATGCATTGTGCACACAGAGGAAAGTAAACAGTAGAAACAAGTGGGTAAGGGTAGGAGCACATATCTGATTTAACAAGTACATGGCAATGAGGACGTTAAGTTGGGACCTCAGGCAGCCTCTTCTAGTTGGGATTCAGAAAACTTCCTGGATGAGTTAGGTAAACAGTGGAGAGTGGTGTCAGAGAAAGGGACTGAGCCCTCAAAAGTCAGAAGGATGGCCAGGGCACATCCTGAAATACTTCTGTAAAGCCCCACTACTGCTAGCCGTCATGCCCCATGCCACTCTACATGCTACTCTGCTGGCCAACAAGATGTCATGGTGCCACTGAACTGAATACCATGGAATCATTCTTCTCTTCCATCAGCCAGCTTAATATGGCCAGAACAGACAGGTGTTGTAAGGGAACAGTCTCACATAGACAAGTCCAAAAGTAAAATTATATCAGTAATATCTGCAGTAAAGCTGAAGAAAAGTGCAAAAAAACCCCAAAGAAGCATATTTTATTGAATTTACAAGGCACAAAATGTTTGTAGTTCCTTAGACAATTGCACTGCTGTAAAAATTACATTGTGTGATATAATTACTAATGGTTTGAAGAGAAATAAACATTATAAATAAAATATGGTCCAAACTACAAAAATGTAAACCATATAAATCAAAATCATAAAACAATTATTCAGTTCTCAGAGGCCTACTTAATCTATACATATGAAATTTCTTATACACAACAAAATCTCATAGAAACCATCACTATGATTGTGAGACATATAACAAGACACTTTGAAGAAATAAATAACACAGTAACATATATTAACACATCTGAGCTCAGGATATACCACTGAAGCAAATAAGAAATGCAAAGCTTTGTTTTTGTGATACCACATATTACAAGAAGAAGAATCGCTCCTACCCCACATTTATTTTGACAATTTCACGCAAACAAGGCATGCTTTCTGGCCTGAAATGTAACCTTTTTATTTTAGGGAACAAAAACATAAAATGCAAAACCAGAATTTATGATTGCTGAGGATTCAACTTGCAAAAAAAATACTAAATGTCTCTAATAGCAAGAAAGCATGCTTTGAAAAGCTGAATGAGGTTGTGGCTCTTTACCCTGTCATTTTCCATTGAAAAAAAAAAATAAAGCTTGAGGAATTTAAAGTTTGACCAGGCAAATAACAAACAGGAAATGACAGCTACACAGAATTGCTCCAATTTTCAACAAAAAGAAATGTTTTAAACTCATACAACCCAATAAATAATAGCCCAAAGCACTCAAGGAGGATCACAATAAAGAAGGGTTGAGGTTCTGGGGAACTGAGACCATAGTTTCGACCTCCAGGGTCAGTAGAATGCACCACTTTACTAAGGACCACACAAGTCACAAATTCAGTGCTCTGGAAATGCAAGACACCAGGGCCCAGGGGCTTCGGCATTTAGGCATTGCAACAGTTCTTCCTCTGTGCTGACTCTTTGGAGCTGATCCCAGCCAGGATAGTGATAGCCTTGCTGTCGGCCTCCTCCTCAGTTCTCTTCTTGACTTCTCTAGGGGGAATGGGGGTGGAGGAGAGGATTACTGATATGCAAAACTAAGTACTAGAAATAAACACAGTGATGCTGAGCAACTGCATGAGCCCTCTAAGCACTGTTCTAAATTCTGTGTGGATGGAAAAGTAGTTGTCTGTGATCTTCATAAGAAATCTATTGAGTCTTCTGTGCCCCATATTAAATGTGAAGAAATGAAGCCAAAAGAGGTCCAAAAATGCCTCTTAGGTCACTCAAATGGAGATGTGGGATTCAGATCATGTAGGCTGGCTCTGGTGCCTGTATGCTGAGCACAGGCTGAGTGCACATGCATACACAAACACACATCCTACCCTTCTCTCCCCTGAAGTCTCAGGATGCTGTATTTTTGACCCCTGTACAGTTCATTCCCTAGCATTCTGGACCCTGGCTCCCATCCTCACAGGAATGCCTAGGCCCTTGAACAAATCAAGGAAGTTGTCTTAGTTACTTTTCTCTCATTGCTCATATGCAACACCCAATCTGTGGACTGATTTACTAATCATACACCCGTAATTCCAGCACCACACACTCCAGATCCAGCTACCTCTGAGAAGTGACCCTGTATGGCTGCATGAGGCTTTGGGGGAGACATCCAGACACAGCCGTAACAGAAGTTTTACTTTAATTATACACAATAATAGAGAGCACAATGGATAGCTAAAAACCATGTAGAAAAATCTTTCTTTTGCTTCTTCCTTAGTTTCTTCAAAGAGGCAACACTGACAAAAAAGTCCTCCTCTCCAATATCTTATGAAAGCCCCTAAGGAAGTGTCCTAAAAGTAGGCCTTGGGATGTCTGATGTCCCACCTCAGACAAGATGAATGACTCTGTGGGTAAGCATGACAGTGTATCCCCCAGGAAGCCCCAATAACTCTGGCTTCCCATGCTGTGCCTGGTGCTCCCCTATCATGAGGGGAGCTTTGCCCCTCCCCTGGGTCAAGATGGGCTGCAGTCATGATGTCCAAGCCCAAGGTAATAATGTCAGCCACCTCAGCCTCCCCTCTTGGAACTCTGAGCTGCCATTTCAGAAGTTTAGGGTCCTTCGACAGACAGAAACTACCAGAGTGCCATTGGGAATGAGATGCCACACAAGAGAAGCCACGGGAGAAAAGGAAGTTGGGCCACAGCCCTGGCAGCTATGTGACCACAAATGCATGAGACACCGCACCCCACACCAACAACCACATCAAGAGATCCAGCCAAGGCTGGTAACTGTGAAGGAGTAAAACTGGCTGCTTAAGCAAGTCAGTCCTGGAATACTTGTTATAGGACCAGCTGTTAACTGAAACTCCTTGAAATAATGTGTGTTCCATGGAAATACATGTGATCCACACCTCATTTTAAACTGTTTAGCTACTATATGAAAACATATAAAACAATATGAAGTCAGTTATTAATATAAATTAACATATTATAGTAAAAATATTTCCATTTCTGCATTAACACATTCACAACAGGGCCATAACTTGTATGTCTTGCTGCTGGGCAGCTCTGAACCACCAGTGATACATGCATGATTGTCCCATTGCATAGCATGGGACAGGCCCAGCAGTGGTAAAGCCTGATGGCACAGTCATGCATGTACCCCTGTGATTCAAGTGGGCAGGAATGTATTCATCAATAATGTCAATGAGCTAACTCATAATTTCTATATTGTCTTCAAAACCCACTATATATTTAAGAAGACTTTTTTTTTCTGGTACCGGGAATCGAACTCAGAACCTTGTGCTTGCCAGGTAGGCGCCTGTGCCACTGAGCTATATCCCTGGCCCCCCACTATATATTTAATACTCATTTCAAACATCTAGTGGCTACTAATTTGGTCAGCATAGCTTCAGAATATTCTGGTCCTAACTTCTGAAAAATTCTGTACCATAAGTCAGAAGAAAAGATATCTTAGCAGGAAAACAAAGAGAAACTAACTCTCCCCATAAGTTGCTAATAAGTGCTATGTTTTCACATTTTCCTTATTTAACAGGCACCATATGCACACACACCAACACCCATCCCGACAGGTGACAAATGGGCAGTATCACCCTAACTTCACAGATGAGGAAACACAATCTAAGGAACAGAAACACAGCCAACCCCTGACACCCTGAAACACTCAATTCAGACCTCTGCCTCTGGAACCATCCTATAAATGTCAACTGTTTAAGCCACTGTGTGGGATGTTCCCATGTGTGGGAATTTGTTATAGAGAACAAAAATTCTATCCCAGTCATTCTGACATTTAACAAATGCCCAGTCTATGCCAGGCTGTGGGGTCTTTACCTAAAGAGCCCATGTGAGAGAGGCAGACGTTCAAACACTGAAGGACAAGTTCCCTACAGAGAATCTTACACACATCCCGTGTGGGAGGATCTGCAAATCTTCATGTGGATTCTGACATGAGAGGAATCTTGAGGTAACAGGCATTCACCTGGGGAAGGGAATCTATGTGCAAGGAATAGTGGGACAAAGGCTGAGGCATAAATGAGCATGGCCATGACTGGACAGAGGTGGCTGTGTCTACAGACCATCCTTCATCCTGGGGAAAGAGGTAGCCAGACCATGCAGCACTAGCAGCCTCATGTTCAGGAACCTTGACTTTGTACTGTAAGTAGGACACTGATGTGTGGTGGAAGGCAAAAAAATAAAGAGTAATTGGACATTTGTTTATAAAGAGTCCACTGACTGCAGGGTAAAGGATGACTGAATACTGGAGAAGATCTGAAGCAGAAACCTACGTACTAACCAAGGCAGGAAACCTGTAGCTTGCACAAAAGAAGGAGAGGGCTGCATGGATCAAATGACGTACACACTGATCACCGAGCACACAGGACTTGGAACCCACTAAGGGGAGGGGGGAGGAAAAGTAGAAGAGTACACCACCAAGAATGAGTCTGGGTGATCAGTTTAGTTCCAATTTTGCTAGATTCCTGAAAAAACCAACAGAGAATAAGGAACAAGATAAAGACACACAACACACATTAGGATTCTGACATATGGAGTCATTCTTCTACTGCAACTTCCAGTTGGTGACTCAGACTATGTTTGTGTCATTTATTTGAGGAAGGAGTCGTTCTAAATACACAAGATGCACATCACCAGCCAGAGGCAGGTTCAGAATCCACAGGGATGGAAGACACCAGCAGCGAGCAGGTGAGCACAAAATGGGATCTAGAGAGCCCAGGCCTGCGAGGCAAGCCAGTGACTCAGGGTAGCAGTGAGTCCTGACTCCGCCAGCCATGTCACTGATAAACCTGACTGAACACTCTAATTCCCAAAGGTTCTTACCTGCCGAGTGGTATAAAAATGACAGCATTCTCACAAGTAACTCAAAACTCTCCCTTCTAGAAGGTCCAGTGACCTTGATTAGCTACAAAGCACATGGCTTTTGGGCTGTGTATTTTCATCTGTGCCCTCTAACATTAAACTGCAATGCTTACCTTTTATCCCCCGATCTCCTATTGAACATCAATGAGCTATGCACTTGCTAAGTTTTCATAATAATGAACACATCATTGAGCCTGAAAGCAAATATTAAGGGCAAAAGTGTACACCCCCATCTTTCCTCTGGCCTTCAGGTTCTTTAATCTACCAAAAATGCAGGCATGCCTCAGTTTAAAGAAATCAGAAAGATACAATTCCAAACATCTAAAAGAGGTTTTAACACTGGGGAAATTAAGTGGCCTCACTAAAAACTAATATGTGTTTACCTGCATTGTTAAAAATATATATAATTATCACATACAAACAATAAAACAACTATACTTTTTTACTTTAAAGAGAATAGTAAAAAAAAGAATAACAGCAAAATACAAACAAAACAAAGCAAGGACATTAAAAATGATACAGAGTTTCAAACCAAATGATAAGGATTAACAGTGGTCGTTATATTACATATTGTTATCTTCAATGAAGTTGCTCAGATTACCAGATGTAAGAATGGAAGATTGATCAAACCATTAAAGAGAACAAAGGACAGAACAACTATACTTTCAATGACTCAACCATTCTTGCATTCAGTTGATACACCAGCCTGAATTTTTCATGTTTTTCTCCAGTTTCAGGCTCTTGATTCATAAATGCCCATTGGACTTGAAACTACTGCACAACAGTTGAAGCCTGTAGGGCAAGGATGCCATTTGCCCCAACTGTGGTCCTACTGCCCTACAAGGAAACTGCACTTCTAGGAGAAAGTCTACTGGGGATTGAGAAGTTTCCAAGAAAAATAAGAGTGGTTCAAACTATTAACCAAACACATTACTTGACCTTCCAAATCAAATTCCATTTCCGACGGCACAAAGCCATATCATCTTCTCATTCCTGTTTTAGGACATTATGTGGAGTAGAGGAGACCATAATGAGATCACCCCATGACAGTTAAGTCAAGGACTTAAGTGTTCTACATAATGTGCAATTTTCTAAAGGCTGTGAAACTTTTAAAAATGATTTTTCTACCTGTGGAGACCAGAACTTTTTCATTTAAGACTTTAGTACTTTGAAAAGCCAATCTGAAGGCAGAGAATAAAGCAAAGTACTTACATATCTGCTTTACTTATAATTTTAATATTCAACACATCACTAACATAACTAGAGGTCCAAACGAGGCCATAATGCAGTGACAATACAAAGAAAACCTCCACAGGCAGTTCAAAACAAGTTTGTCAGTTTCCCTGTCTAAAGCTTAAGAAGTAACTAGGACCTGACCACTGCATAGGTAAGTGACCTTCTTATCAAAATGCCTTTGCACACCAGGTGCTTTAAGTAAATCAACACAACCTAGTGTCTACCGTTACCTGTAAACAGGCTCAGCCAGGCTCACCCAAATGGTCATATGGGAGCAGATGGCAAGGAGGAAGCAGGCAGCTCAAGAAAAGATAAGATAGAGAATCAATTCCACACTGTGGATGCAAACAGGACACTTTGTATGCACTGAGCTTTAATGAAGCAATTGAGCATTAAATATGATTATTCAGCAGAGTACAGGCTATTACTATAGAAAATCATATACTGTCACTATTGGAAAGGAGCTTTGAGGTCATTTTATTCATCCTCCTTCTTCATTTTACAGATCCCTTAAGTAAAGCAGGAGTTTGTCAAAGGATCCACAGCTATTTAGGGGTAGATTAAAAGGACAGACTTTGAGTCTCCTCTTACCAACCTTTCAGGGTGCCTGGCCACAGCCAGGAACTATACAGAGGTCAGGCATCTCTCTACGAAATGCTTGGGACTGTAAGGGTTTCAAAACCAGCAGTTTTGTGGATTTTGGAATATATGTATAGAACTTACCTGTTGATGACCCTTAACCCATCAGAAAATGCAAAATTCAAAAATTTTGACCACCGATATCTCTGCCCAAAGAATTCCAGACTGTGAAGCAGTTTGGATTTGGCATTTTCAGTGAAGGATGCTCCACCTGCCCAAGGCCTGAACTATACCAATCTTTGTCCACTGTGTGGGTGCAGCCATGAGGTGCCCACGAAGGCCAGGCCACACTGGCCTTGCAGAGCTTAGGTCTGCAGGTTCTTCTCGTCCCCTGGGCAGCAGCTTCCTCACCTCCACCCAGGAATTCCTAACTCCACACTCACGACACACAACACAACCACTTAAGTAAAAACACTGACCAGTTCCACAAGTACCTCATCTTTAGTAAAAGCAAACACTGCCTCTGCAGAATTCCTTCCACCCCTTTTCAGATGCAGCTTGTTCAGCCAAAAGAGCTGGTGGGCCCAGAGCACAAAGGTGGAACTCATTACAGACCTAGTATAAAAGGTATTACTCTCCCTCTGTTTAAAAATTTTTTATGTATTTTCTTACTGCAATATTGAGAATTGAACCCAGGGCCCTAGTAATGAGCTATATCCTCAGGAATTCTGTTCCATTTTGTTTTACAGATAGGTCTTGCTAAGTCACCAAGTTGCCCAGGCCGGGCTCGAGCTTTTGATTCTGCTTCAGCCTCCCAGAGTGTTGGGATCACAGGTGTGCAGCACTATACGCAGCTACTCTGGCTCTTTTTTGACAAATGTGATAAGAATGCATGATTCTACTACTAATCACAGGCAAAAAAAAAAAAAAAACGAGTAATAATTCACCGGAATCTATATAGGTTTAACTATTCATCTTTCTTTTTCTACCTATTGTAGGTCACACTCTAAGTCAGCAGTGTTTTCTACTTTAAACAAAGAAGACTTCCAACCTTGTAAAGAGAAGTATGCATTCATCTTAAAGGTGAAAATTCTTGAAGATGCTGAGTGTGAGCCCTGGGCAGCTGCCAAGCCCTACCACAAACCCAAATCAGTTAGGACACTTGAAGTCTTGGGACCTGTTTCTTCCCTGGCTCTGGGGAGAGAAGTCACCTAGCCCCAAACCCCAGCATAATCCCCCTCTAACACAGTCTAGTTACGAGACTCTGTGATACCAAGTCATTCAACAAAAAGCACCATTAAAAATACTGCCAAGTATTTAATTCTCAATGTTTATGAGCAGGAGAGGTCAATTATCCCAGTAATGATTCTTATAAAATCTCAGTCAGAAAAAGAATTATGTTTAAAATCCTGTGTTTGTTTTTTTCTTTAACTAGATATTATCCTGAACTTTATTTATGCATTTTTATTTTTTTTTTTTACTTTGGGGGATGCTATATAATCTGTTTAGGGCAGTAGAGAGTCATTTTTTCATTTGTGGCAGAAAAACCAAGCAAAGTCTGTCAGGTAATGTCATGTCCTAAGAGCACTCCAAAGATTAAAACAAGAATGTTTACATCCAAGTTCTTTAGTGATGCCAATTTTCATTCTAACCTACACCCCCAATAGTGTTATTATTACCACCATTGCCTTAGCTTAATAATTACGCAGAAATAATTTTGACAGAGTATTCCACCTGGCATGATATACAATTTGCTTTGCTGTTTTGTTCCCCCTTTACTCAGGAAAATGTCATAGCTGATAGTTCTAATTGTCATAGCTCCTGGTGTTTAAAAATCTGGTTCCTGGTGCTGACTCATACAAGTCACCTATTAGCTTCATGGCAACATTTTACAGAAATGTCAACACTGCAGATCTACCTGTTCTGTTTGGCAACAAAGATAATTTGCAGATGTTCACAGTGAACAAGTAGCATTACCAGTTTCTCTAGTATCCGTGTGTATTCATTTTTTCTACTCTGACTAAAAGACAGTACAGTGTTTTCCAATGCATATTCTAGCTATATGTTATGGTCAAGACATTTGACATATCCATTAGCTAAATGAAAATTTATGCCTATATTTAGTACTCTGAGTAACTACTAATGAAGACAATATGCAATGTATTAATTACTGTAATTTTCCTACTAACCTGTTTTGAAACTGTTTTATTGTTATTTTTATTTTTTTCTCTTTAAAAAAAAAGAAAATTCATCCCTAAATCTAGTTTTCCACACATAAGGCAAAACCTTACCGAGCAAGATGGAGGACCGTTTCCACGACATTGGAACCGTCTTTGGCGCTTGTTTCACAGAATAAGGCCCCATACGTCTGTAGAAAAGAAGTATATATGATTCAATTAAGCCTTTAATGGGTTCTTTGAAATTTTAGTTATTAAAATCAACAAATTAAAATATTTTCTTGTTTAATATGGAAAGAGTAATAGCTAAGAAAACGAATTTAGAGTTTCAACACTTTAAAAAAAAAGTCTGAGCACAGTTAATCTAGGAATGATTCTTAGTCAATGGATTTTTATTTTGTGTTAAAGAAGTACAAATTCATGTTTTAAAATTTTGCTTCCAATAATCATATACCTGCTATCAAATGTTCTCTATCAACTTTAAGAGAGACAAAATAATAGCTAGGAATAGGATGCCCATCACAAGTTTGCTTTTTGCAGCACTGAAGGCCCATTCTCCCGCACACAATCATCTTTCCTCTTAGGCTGCAGCAGCTAAAACCAAGGCACACTTTCTAGTCCTGTGTCATTCAACCTCCCAGCAATGCGGTATGCTACGTATATGACCAATGATCATATTACTCTTTTGCTTGAGGCCTTTCAAGGCCCCTCTTCAAGTAATATTCAAAAACTTTTTCCATGGAAAACAGGACCCTGCTTGATGTGGCTTTGGCCAGTCTTCCAGCTTTATCTTCCATCATATCACCTCACTCACAAAGCTCTAGTGAGTTAACTTTCCTGTGTTTCTCCAATGCCCTGAATTCCCACTGACTTTAGGACTTTTGTACCTACTCTTTGATTACCTACGCCACCCTCTACTTCCACCAATCCCTTCACTAGTCTCCTACTTAGTTTTGGATTTTATGGTAACGTTTTCTTGACGTTAATTTCTAACCCTGAAAGTCTATATCTGGTCTTAAAACTCCCCGGTGCTCTATACTTTTGTGTATAACACCTGTCATAAATATAATCACTGGTTATTTTTGTGTGTCTTTGTCAAACAAGCTAAAGACACTTTCACTTAATAAAACAGAATTGGGTGTGCTATGTGGTTGGGTGTGGGCTAAGTATTCCTCTGTGGGACAAGGGAGGATTTCATGGTTGCTCTAGACCAGGGACAAGGGGAAAAGACTCCACAATGAGGCCTTTACCTAAGAGCCCCTAAATTCACAGAATATCTACATACATCAAAAAATGAGCATATCTAGGGGCTGGGGATTTAGCTCAGCGGCAAAAGCGCCTGCTCTGGCAAGCGCAAGGTCGTGAGTTCGGTTCCTGGTACCGGAGAAAAACCAGAAAAACAACAAAAAAAAAAAAAAAACAAAAAATGAGCATATCTAGTTATTTTTGGGGCTTTCAAACCCAGGACATTATAGGATGAACTGGAGACTGCCTTAAAGAGGGTGAAAACCATGAATTATATTAGTCCAGCAGGTCCAAGCCTTACTTTTCTACTGTAAATTTGTACTTTAGCATAACAGTATCTGGCTATATCTCAGTACTTTTCCCTGAAGGATACAGGAAGCAATCTATATGTTTTCCCACTTGATATGACAAATGGAAATAAGTGTGCACATGTGCAAAAGTGACAAAACAAGATTTTTACCCTTCTTATGCTCTGTGTAACCTTGTTTTGTATATGTTTACTTGAGCATCAGAGAGGGCCCAATAGACCCACACCACTCCAGGATTTGTTAAAAAGAAAAGTGTTCTTTTCATTTTTCTGGCACAAATAGCCCAATTTAATATAGTGGCACTTGAAAAACTAGATTTACAAGTTTTGGAGGAGGTCAAAAGTGAAAAAGTGAATCATCAGATTACTCACGCATGGATGATGAAGATGATCCATTATGGTAAAATGCATGCTTTCATAACACAAGAGTGGTGTGGGTGTATGATGATGAAGATGACGATGACTTTGACATTAGCCATGTGAGCCAAAGTTCCTGTGACAGTGAAATGGAGCAAGAATCGACTGATACAGATACAGGCAATGCAAACCTTCTTGACTCAGATGGTGAAGAAAACAGCAATATGAGTACATATTTAACTAGTCAAAATGTTGTGAAATGGCCACACAATCAGATGGATCAATCCATTGTTAGAATTATGTCCAAAAATATAGTGAAAGTCTCACCAGGGATGAAAGGTATTGGATAGAATGACAGCATTGCTATTCAACATTAGAAATTGTAACAAATGAAATGCTATAAGATGCTATGAAACACACAAAGGCTGAAATGCAAGTAAAAGTGCTGTGTGCATCAATAGCCACATTCAAAAATTTATTTATTATGATGCCTGACTAGTTAACTGAAAGCATTCATATGTCTGCTGTACTTAGCAGGGATTCCTCATGGTCATCACAGGAATGTAAAAGATTTGTTCAAAAGCAGTGGGTCAAAATATGGCATAAAAATTTATGCCTTTGTAGATGTGAAGACTTATTATGCTTTCATTTAGACATTTATCCTGAAACTCGGCCATCCGGTCCTTATTCATATAGTAATAAAACAAATGATGTGAACAGACTTATTGCTCTCATCTCCCAAACTAATCAGAATGTGACATTCAACTAGTTTGCCAGTTTCCAATTTATGATACATTTGCTAACAGAGCACATGTTGACCAGTGAAGGAACTGTACCCAGGAACAAAGCAGAAATTCCAAATGAAATATTGCAATTTCAAATCAGAAAATTGTATAGTACAAACTCTGGATTGCAGAAAGATAATACATTGGCCTCATATATGGCAAAGAAAACCAAACTGGTACTGCTGGATGTACCTGTGAAGACTACTTTGGGTACGACAGTTGAAGCAAAGCTTATTTCTATGGTGAACTTTGGTTTGTATTTACATAGTAGCTTACATAGGTTTTTATTTTTGATGTTAACTTTTAGCTTTTATAAGCAAGTAAACAGCTGATATAAAAATGTGGTGTCTATTTTAAATGTCATTACATATTTGATATTGTATTTTATTGATATCTTACTTTCCTGCTAAGTGCATGTTATACAATATAGTAGGTAGCTCTTGATGAAACAGGAAGAGCTGATGTGAAAATGTGAATGTTTATTCTAAATACACAATATATATTAAGAATTTAATACTTTGTTTTATTGATATTTTATGTTCCTGCTAACATTGTATCATATAATAAGAACCTTCTAACAAAACAGCAAGATCACTGAGGTGTCAAGTATGTCCTAAAAAAAGTCAGGAAAGCAAAACACATGTGCTGTCACTGTAAATGATATGTGTGTATGGAATGTGCTGTTGTCACGTATGTAGACTGCCTCAGTTGTGATAATTGAACTAAAGATTTTTTCTTGTAAAGTGCTATTGGTGTTTTCATTGAAGTTCATTGTTATGGTTTGTATCTAGATGTTCCCCCAAAGACTCATGCACTTTTACATGGGATTTTTCAGACATAGCTGAATATACAGTGTGTGACTGATTCATGGTTCAAGGCTGGATTAACAGTACTAGGATTAAGGGTGGGTGAGTGCTAGATCAGTCCTCGGATTGGATTGGCACTGCCCTAATCCTAGCAGCCTGGATGAGATAAAAGGAACAGAAAGAGGCTTGTCTCCTCCTTCCTCTCTTGTTGCTTTTGCTGTCTTTTGCCACCATGAACTGTTGCCCCTCTGCTGTGTGCCACCCTACCTTGCAGCCAGCCCACTAAGGACGGAAACTTCTATAAACTGTGAGCTAAATAAACCTTTCCTTCTTTTACCTTTGGGTGTCAGGTATTTTGTCCCCGCAACAAGAGAAAAGTAACTAAGATATTCCTATACGAATTTATTTGTGTTATTCTTTTTTAGACTTCCTACACCAAAAAATTTTGGTGTTTTATAAAAAATAAATATTAAAAATTCAATACTTTATTTTTGTGACATTTTTCCTGTTAAGTACTCATTGGTTAATATAAAAAAACTCAAACTTAGAATTAATAATTCAATAGAAATATTCTAAAGAATAAACACAGGTCTGATAGATTCATGTTTCATGCCTTAGTGACAAAATTAGTCTTAATGCTGAGTAAGCAAACCTTCTAAACTCTGAGCAGCAATGAAACTGGCAGGTGGCTAAGAACTGCTAGCTCTGGGGGGCTCATGAGGAGCAGCCTGTCACACAGACCACCTCAGTAAGTATCCGTCTCCCCTGACAGTGAACTACGCAATGGCAAGGTCCAGCCACTTTTTTCCTATGGTCTTTGCTCAGCAAGTAATGAAGTGTTTGTCACACGGTGAAAACAACGAAGCACATGTTGAATGAATCTCCCTGCATTTCAAAGTTTCAGTGTTTTCACATTTGTTTTGCAGTTCTAAAATTTAAAACACTTTCCAATTTAACACAGTAAAAGTGGAAAAAAAAATGACAGCAACATGAAACTTCATTTTAAAACTCTGATATGTTTGCTGCTGAGTCTTTTCCTGGTCCTGACACCAAACACTAATATCAACATCAAATCTGAGTGGTACAGTGAGGTGCATCTGAATTCCTTATATGGGTAAGACAAAGCAGGAGGGGGCCACAGAGCATGCTACCACACAGACAGTGATAGGAGAAAAGTATAGTCCACAGTAGCAAATGCACAGGAATAAACTTAATCTCCAATACAAATGCATAACCAAAAATGCATTCCAACTAACAATAACTACTCCAACTAAGTACAAATTCCAACTAAGTACAAATCCTTGAAAAGAATATAAAAAAGAAGGCTTCCAATTTCCTTCACTCAGGTGGGCATCATCTCCTGCCCCTTGGCATGGGAACCCTCTGAAACCAACTCATCTTCTCAAAATAGAACCTACTACCTAGGTTCCAGGACTAGAAGAGGGTTCCAAGGCAGTGTGACAGGGCAGGGCAAAGACGGCAAGATGACTTCAGCTCATTTTTGTCAGTGACACTCAGTACAGGAAATGATGCAACTGCTTTTCCTTCCCGAGGTACTCCTCGCTTGCACTTTACTTATGCCACGCAGGAGGCATGCACTGTGTGTTCTACAGTGTGAGCAGGACAGTCTCAGGAAACACTGCGAGGGAAGCCAGAGAGCCTCTTCATCACAGGAAGCTAAAAGGGCAGGCTGCTGATTCCAGAGCCACTCAACCCCTCTGTCCTCTCCCACCTCAGACCCCTTGCTCTTACCCTGGCCAGATTTTCTCCAAAATGGCTTGGCATGCATTTCTGTCCCTCCGAAGCAGCAGTGGCTCGTAGATCAGACTTGTTTCCAACCAACATGATAGGAACAACCTGGGTAGATGCATCCTACCATGAAGAGAAAAATCAGGCATGGGCCAAACATTGGACAAATTACAGTGACAACAATGATGATGGCAAAAGCAGCAGCAGCAGCTACTAGTCCAGTTGCACTTGTGTGTCAAACGATGCATGCAAAGTTTGGCAAGCAAAAGTGTGTAAATGTAAACACACTTTCCTTGCACTCTTCATCAATGTAAGCCCTATTTTAGGAGCACAAACTGAGGATTTATTACCACTGTCTAAGTCTTACTGCCAATTGTAATATTATACATATTTATATTATATTATATTAAAAATATTATCTTTAAACCCAAAAATATTTCTATACACAGCCATATATTTTTTCCTATTTACAGATGAGAAAACTGAAATTCAGAAAGGTTACCTAAGACCACATAAGAGTCACAGCCCAGTTCCACTGACTCCATGATTCGCTATTATACAATGTCCCATCCTTGGGTTAATAAAAAGGGGGAAAGGAACTTGGAGTAATTAGCTTTACAGCAAAGGAAATATGCATCTGCCAATTTCTTGTCGCTAGCACACAGAGAACTACAAACCAACAGCAACTTGAAAAACATAACCACAACAGCGTATTTGGCTGGAGTGGCCACAAAATTTTCTACACGTCTCACTTCAAACAATGCTGATTACAAATCAACTTCATTAACCCAGGTGGAAAACCAGAGCAATTCTTCAGCTATCACAGAAAGAGACTAGTTTCAAAGTTCCATACTCACAAAAACAAAATTTGAAATTCCTAAAGGTAAACAGTTTCTCATAAGGAAAAAATCAACTGCTAATTGTTCATAGTAATAGATTCCAAGGCTAACTTTCCCAGATCAGCATATGCAAAATGTCATGCTGTCCCAGCATTCACCAGGGCAGGGCTAATGGTGCTTCAGGTGTGACTGCAAAGTGAAGGCTGGGATCCCATCATGCCTACCAGTTGGCCCTCCCTGGAGGTGTATAATCAGTCTCTTCCTGTTTCTGCCTCAATTTCCTCATCTATAAGATGGAAGGGGTTAAAAAGCACATTCCACCTGGGCAGGCAATGATAAGGATAAAAGAAGATAAGCTGACCATGCAAAAAAACAAGTTTCTCCTTCCCAATTAAGAAAGCAGCCACCAGGTATCTACACATGGAACTTAGTCTGTCTAAAAATATCTGGGTACTCATTCAGTTTGATGATATACCTGATACGGGAGCAAGACATGAGCCTTAAAAGGAAATTATATTTGACTTACTTTATCTTCAGACAGTGCTTTTTACTGAAGGCCTCAGTAGGCAGTGAAAACAAAGGGAGAGAAGGGAGAAAAGCCTTCCCCAAAACTTGCTGTGCTCAGGAATTGTGCTCTGGGGTGATCTCCTCAGGACCTCATGTGACATCACTGATCACATATTTACTTGTGCTAGCTCAGAAGCTGAGCATCTATTTTTTTTGCTTTTTCATTTTTTTCTGGTACTGGGAATCGAACTCATGACCTTGCACTTGCCAGGCAGGTGCTGTGCTGCTGAGCTAAATCCCCAGCCCCAAGCTGAGCATCTGAATGGCTTCTTAAAGTCACACAGGGGGAGCCTGACACCTCCTTTAAGTCATGGCTTGAATGTGGCCTTTGGTGCAGCTGCCCAAGCACACAAATTTCCTTATCACAGTGCCCTGCACCTGCTTTCCTTTTGCTTCTCTAATGTTTGTCCTGTCTTATGTTTGTTCCTTGGTTTCAGTTTTCCTCTCTAGAAGACAAGCTTCAGGACAACAAAACACTTTGTTTCAGTGACAGATAAATCCCAAACATCCAGAAGAGTATATGCTTAGAGTAGAAACTCAAAATATCTTTTTTATTTTTGAAGTCCTAGAGATGAAACCCAGGGGCAATAAACTACTGAACTACATCCCCTGGTCTTGTTTTAAAAAACTTGTTTGAGACAAGATCTCCCTAAGTTGTCTGGTTGGAACCCAAACTTGCAATCCTCATGCTTCAGTCTCCCTACATGTCGGGATTACAGGTATGCACAGATGTTTTTCCATGTGTAGAAGTCAGAAAGAAATCTCAAGTTCCTCTGTTCAGCTTTTACCTAAATATTCTATCAACAAATTATTCAAGATAGGTAAGTAAATGGCCATAATTTGATTTTATCCCCAATTTTATTACAAGATTTTATAAGTGAGTAGTTTTCAATTGAAATATTCCAACTATCAATTCAGAGGACTCATTCACTGCTTTTCAATCCTCTGGCCCATTTTAGTGACAGGACCATTCTCTTGTACCCAGCTTCTGGTGGTCATGAAAATGGTTCTTACAGGATTGCCTCAAATTAGAAAGAGCCACTGAGAAGTTGCTCTGGATGTGTTCTTTCTGAAGCAAAAGTCCATGCCCCACAATGTCTATTTCTCATACCAAATTTAATAATTCACCTTGAATACTGTTATTTCTCCAGATCCTATGAAAAATGGAGACCAATGGCTGACAGGGTTATGGGCCACGTGCAGTTGCTTAGCAATAAATGGCTGTGGGCCACTTGATGTCAGAACTATTTTACAGTGGCTGACACTGTCTTTCTTGAGCATAATCTGAAGATTTAAAAAGAAGACTAATGATAAAACTTCAACAGTGAAAAGATTTTCTGAGTTTTCTTCATTCTTTTGGGCAGACACCTCTCTGGTACATAGGAACAGTACCCTGGAATTTCTTTTCATCAAAGGTATCCTCCAGTAACAAGCTACTCACTCTGGGTGAGTCAGGAAGTCCAACTCCATCCATCATTCTACCCCTAACCCCTAAACAAATAATATAGGCAAGTGCCATATACCTTCTGTTCCTTGGGTGTCTCTTTGTAAGTAAAAATATGTTTTGGATTTTCCTTTCTCAGATGTTAGAGAGATGAATGTAACATGAAAAATCTTTGAAGTAAAAATATTAAAAATGTGATATATTTTCTTTGCATTTATGAAGATTTTGACTATATTTTGGTAAAATTAAGGATGTATTTATGTATCACTGTTGAAATCTTACTGCTGATGGCAATCAGTTCTTTCTCTTATTACATCAGTTACAGAACATTAATTCCAGAAGCTAATTTGAGATCAGTGAGCAATTAGTTCTGTTTAGCCACTAGAGCAATTTGATATCTGCTTAATATTATGAAAAATATACCTATCTAAAAAGTTCTATTAGTCATTCGTTTACTTTTCAAGGTGGTCTGCCACATCACGCCTTGAACTATACTTTTGTACTGATTAATAACTATTGCAGCCCATTAAATGTAGTCATCTCATTTTCTAATTTTAAAACCGTTTACCATGAAGCCAAATTACATGAAAGCATCCAATAAACTACCATCTTACTCAACCACAGATACCAACCCACACGTTCAAAATGCCAACTGGCATTTCAGAGGGATCTTGTGATGTGTGAAGATCTTGCATCATGGCCAGAAGCAGGTGGGGAGACAGCTGTGTGGAATCTGGGCCTCAGCACATGCTGGCTTCCAGATGCTGCTCCGCCCCTGCTGCTCATGCTGGAGGAAGCCCCTCCCTACATCTGACCACACCCCCCCCACAGCACCTCCTTGTTGGCCAAGGCCGCCACCTCGTACACTTCCTGCGTTTTCACTTCATTGCATGAGGCCTGATCTTAGCTAGAAGAACACAGAAACTCCGTTCCCAGAAGTTAACCTCCATTGTGATCTTGGCTTAAGGGCGCTTGTGTAACTCTCACGGAAGAGAGTGAGTCTGCCAAATGTCACGAGAAACACTGTTCCCTGACAGCTCACACAGCTGGCTTCTCATCATGTTCATGCCAACAAAGAGCAACAAACAGCATTTTCCACAACAGGCCGTAACTCCCCCTGGTCATCCTCTGGTACTTCATTCTGCCTCCTTACCTCAATCATAGTCAGCCATTCTCGTACATTAAGAAAGCTTCTCTCACATGTAACATCGTACAGCAGCAGAACGCCACTTGCTTTTCTAAAGTAAGACTTCGAAATAATTCCAAACCTGGGAAGAAAACAGCAATGTTGTCACTCTACCAGCTGGGTGTTGCCTCCTTCTTCACCTCCTTTATGCTCACTTTTTCCTCATCGCATTTCAACCCCAATTAAGAAGCCTCTGACAGCATGTTGCTATGAAACAGCCATCACTAGGGCCTCAAACAACCCACTAAAGGGAATAGGATGAAAATATGGGTGAGTGATTTAGAAAAGCCAATCACTTTCTCCATCAAACAATTCTAAGAAGGTCTAAAAACCTAATAAGCACATTGAAAGCATAATTATAAAATATTTCAGCCTCATTAACAAGTTACCAGAAGCTACATGTGGGCTCAGAGGAGGATAGAAGGAGATGCGGAAGATGACTGTCACTGTACAGTGAGCAGCAAGCAGTGCTACGGATAGAAGAACATAGGCCACCACCACATGCCAGATGCTTTGCACCCACAGGTGGGTCTCAGTGGGGTGGAGTACACTCAGCAGATACAAGTCCTCACTCTACACCAACTGTGATACTGTTCATAGCCATTTTAACTAGAGCCAAGTCAACCACAGATATGTTGAAAATGCTGAATTTCCAGTCTGCTAAACACCATCAGTGCTATGAAAGCAGGCATTTGTGTCTATTCATTCACCAATGAACCTCAGCATACTCAATAGGGCCTGATACAGAGGAAAGCACCCCTATTTACTTTCTGAACAAGTGAGTAGATTCTGTCCCTCAAGGAATTAGCAGGAAAAGGTATCATCACTAGATGTGATTCTCCTGTTTACTTTGTATATCTGCTCTTGAACCAAGGGAAGCTGACAGGTTCCTTTCTCCAATATCTGCAAATGCAAAGTGAAGTAGCCCTTCACACCGTCACTGCTTCTGGTGTTTCCTCGCCAAAATCTCTTGTCAGGAAAGTGCACCCTCTTCAACCCAATCAGCTCCAAAGAAGCCTACAGATCCTCTTCTCACACAACGGATACATACTTAAAAGGGCAAATGTGGAAAAAAGTAAGCGTTCATGAGATTATAATTCTGTACACTTATTCAGCATATTAATGCTCTTGAGTGTGAAGAACACCAAGCATCCTCTAAGGCTCGTCCTTGTGAACCCAAGCAGAATCCAAAGAATGATGAAAACACTTGCCTCTCCAGCCCTGCTGTGTCCCAGAGTTGCAGAACCGTCTCTTCCCCATCTACAATGAGGGTTTTCATTTTACAATCAACACCTGAAGAGGAATACGAGAACAGAGAACATGACATAAACAATTCCATTAGCTCGTTACTTTCAAACCATCTTAGATGAGAGAAAAGTCAGTAAGCTGAAGTTTCAATAGAAAGGAATGAACACGGCCTTCGTGGAGAGTAACTTTCACATGCCAAGCATGAATCAGAGCCCACACAGGCACACAGCTCTATCCTGAGCAGCTCAGCAGACTTGGGGAAGGACTTAATCTATGGAAAGGGAAGCCTATGTCCTGTTTTCCCAGATGAAGAGATGAAATCAGTCATATTTCCATGCGTGTATATGCATGTGAGTATGCACATAAGAATGTGTGTGTGTGTGTGTATATACGTGTACATATGAAGGCATATATGTGCACATTGTGTGTACGTGTGTATGCTTAACACATTGTGAATGTGCACATGTATGCACATGTGTTTGTATGTATATGTATACAAGCATGCGTGTGAAACACATAATGTATGTATGTGTGCGTTTAAAAAATGTCATGGTCTCTAGCAACTAAACCAAATGCTCCAGTCTTTTAGGAATTAAATTGAAGTGAACTTAGTGAACTTTTAGCTTTGTTATCTTGAGGCATTGATCAGAGAACCATAAATTTACAAAGTTGATGACTGTGAAGAGGCCAATCAATCTGCTGTAACTTCTGATTATCAAAGTAAGAAATCTTTACATGAAGAAAAATGAGTGATAATTTACCCACATTCAATTCTTTTTACTAATTGATATAGAAATTTGGGAAATGAAGATATTTATTGTATTGCTTTGTTGTAAGAAGGAGAACACAAGAGGGGAAGAACTGTCTATAGTTTTTGACCCTGATGACAAACTGACCATTGGCATTGTCACATTATCAACATCAAGAGACAACTTATCAGACAGAGTTCCATAGCAACCATGTGTCAACTTGCACCTCTTTCCAAACTAGTTGTCTCTGCCCTTCCATTGGGATATAAGCTCCTCATAGGCTGGGATTTCTTCAGTGGGCTTTCTTCACTTGTACTCTTACACCTACAACAGTATCTGGCTCTGAGTAGGAATCAGGAAACACAGGCTGAAGGAGTGATCCTAACATGTTAGCATCTCGAGGTACTTTGGCTGGTCTGACCAGCTAAGCAAATACATCTGTCCTTTGTTATTTTCCTGTGCTACCATTAGGTGTTTGCCAAATAGAAAAGAGTTGTTCTACACACAAGGGCACACATATTCATCTACTAACATGAATACACACAGACTGAGAGATGTGTCTATCTGTGTGCATAGTCTCTAGAGAAAAACTTTAAACCAAAGAGGGCCATTTTCCCATTATCAACTGCAAGAAGAGCCATACCTACGGTGGCACTTATGTCTCCTCGAAATTCATTCTTGCAAAGTCTCATGAGGAAGCTGGTCTTCCCCACAGCAGCATCCCCAGCAAGCACAATCTTGTATACCTTCTGTGACCTGGAAGCTTTGGGGTTTTCACTCTTCTTGTCTTCCTGGGGGAAAAACCACAAAGGATGGTCATGCCAGTGCCTGGTTCCTCCAGCCCAGTTGAGCAGAACTCAGGCGCAGAGGTGTTTCCAGAGCTGCCCACCTGGGATGAGAGAGCAGGGATGAGTTTCCTGGAGGAGGTGACAGTGCTGCCTCCACTGACACACCTAGGGGGTTGCCAGTCCACAATGGGAGCTGCACCTTTGGTACCGGATGTTTCTTCATCCCACAGGTGGAAAACCTGCTTTACAAAGGCCGTAGTTAAACACAGAATCTCATTACACATATACTCACGGCTCCAAGGGAAGAAAATTGTGCAGCTGAATCTACAGTAAATGGTGTTATGGAGCAGAGAAGCCCTGTACAGCAAATCTACTGCTGAAGCTTCATGTTTACGATCTCTACAACAGCTTCTCATGAGAGTCACAAATCAAACATGTGGAAGACTTCAAGCAATGTAGGCCTCTGAGGCTAGTGGCTTCAGGACTTACATCTGTGTCAGAAGCGTCGCCCCCAGAACTCTCCTGCCCCCCATGCGAGCTTTGAAATTCCCTCTGGTGCTTGAATTCCATTTGTGAGTCATACTTGATGGACTCTCTCACGGAGTACAAGTGGCTCCTGAAGCAGCTTTGAGGCAGGCTGTGGACGTCAAAGGGTGTCTTGGTTACCTTTTTCATTGCTGGGACAAAATACCTGACACCCAAAATTAAGGAAGGAAAGGTTTATTTAGCTCAGTCTGTGGAAGTTTCAGTCCATTCTCAGCTGGTTCCAAGGCAGAGTGGCACAAGGCAGAGTAACAGTACATGGTGGCAGAAAATAGCAAAAGCACCAAGAGCAAAAAGGGAGGAGCAGCAGCAAACAAACCTCTCTTTCCCTCCCTTATACGGTATGCAGCCTACCCACCCTAGGGTGGGTGTAGCACTCACACCCATAATCCCAGCATTGGACCATGAGTCAACCATATACTCTACAAGCCTGACCCATACTGCATGAGGCTTTGAGGAGACTTCTAGACACAAAAAACCTAACATTCTGCCCCTCCCTCCCCAAAAACTTAGGCAAAAGGCATTTTAGTCCATCTCCAAGAGTTGTCAAAGTCCTAACAGTTTCAGCATTGCTGAAAAGTCCAAGTCCCAAGTCCCCTCCAAAATCTAAGGTAAATTCTTAGTTGTGAGCCCATCCACAAATGAAAAGTTACACACTTCCAACATTGAATAGGACAAGAGATACATCACCATTCCAAAAGACACAAACAGAGAAATACAAAGCATTGAGACCAAAGCAAGTCAAAAATCCAGCAGGGCAAACATTAAGTCCTATAGTTCCACATTCAACATCTGAGGCAATTTATGGCAAATTGTGATCTCCATGTGGCTCCGCCTCTATGGCACTTCTGGTGGTTGTAGCTTCCATGGCTTCTCTCTTAGGCCTGTTTTTCTCCCTCCTTGCAACTTTCCTTAGATGATCCACATTCCTGGCTTTTCCAACCTTCTGAGTTCTCCACTGCACCTCTTGCTTCTCATTTACAGTTTCACACACTGCCCTCTCAGGGGCACACTGCCTGGCCACCCAGGCCTTTTGCAATCTAGGTAGAAGTCTTCTTAACCTCAGAACTCTTGCATTCTTCATGCACCTAAAAGCAGCACTATGTGGATGATGCCAGGGTCTGCTGCCAGCTGGAGCAGTAGCTGGGCTTTCTTCTCTGTTGGTTGTAGGGGTAGAGTGCCTGGATCACTGAGTACGCTGAACCTGATTCTGAGGAACAAATTATCTATGCCACCGCCATTCTGGAACATAGTGCTCTGCAGCTTTCTCCTCAGAAGAAAGGGTGAAGTATTTCAGCTTCTTGTTATGCCTCAGGCCATCTTTTCTATTCTCCTATTCCTTCTTAGCAATAGAAATCTCCTCTACTCTACCTTTGCAGTCCACAGTTTTACTGGAGCTTCCTTTCTGGCCAAACTCAACATTTTAAATCATTCTTCCAGGCTCTGCTCTTGATTCTCAACATAAATCTGGCTAAAAGCCCCTAACAATAGTGATGCCACCACCTCAACATTCAACTGCTTTGACATTTCTTCTGCCAGATTAATTAGTCCACCACCCTTAATCTTAGTCTCAGGCAATATCTCTAGACATGAGCAAAATGCAGATAATCTTTCTGCCAAACCATAACACATATCATCTGGAGTCTAGCACCCAATGCAGTCCTTCTTTCAAGCAGAAACCTCCCAAGCCTGGTCTTTACCAGTTTTCTGGTCTTCTCAGTTCTGATCAGAATCTCCTGTACAGAAGTACCTAACGTGTTACAGCTCGACTCTTTCAGGCTACATTTCTGAACCTTTCCAACCTTTTCCCACAATCCATTTCTAAAGGCTCCTGAATCACATGGTCAGGTACAGTCACAACAAGGACCCCACTTCTCTGGTACCAAATTCTGTCTTGATTACCTTTCTCATTGTTGGGACAAAATACCTGACACCCAAAATTCAGGAAGGAAAGATTTATTTAGCTCAGTTTGTGGAGGTTTCATTCCATACTCAGTTGGCTCCAAGGCATAGTGACACATGACAGAGGACAACAGTTCATGGCGGCAGAAAACAGCAAAAGCAGCAAGAACAAAAAGGGAGGAGCAGCAGCAAAGAAACCTCTCTTTCCCTCCCTTATATGGTATGGTGGCTACCCATCCTAGGGTGGGTGTAGCACTCACACCCAAAATCCCAGCATTGGACCATGAGTCAATCATATACTCTTCTTGGAAGCCTACTCCATGATTGTATGAGGCTTTTGGGGGGACATCTAGACACAAACCATAACAAAGATCATCCTCTTTATGGGATCATGCAGGGCCAGTGATTCATGGCCCTTATTCACATAGGAACAGCAGGATGACCTGGGAAGGAAAAAGATCACCCTCAAGAACACGTAAGGATGGAGTCAAAAAGAACAACATCCTCACTTGACAAGAACCATGATGTATTTCATGATTGAACATCAGGGGAAAGGAAAAGCTCAAAGAAATGTCAGTTCATTCTATAGCAATCAATGAGATGAAGACTCTTTAATAAAAGCAATCAAGGTGATGAAGACCCTGTAGTAAAACAATAAATGTAGTTTTTTAACTATCACCTTCTTTATTTCCTAACACAAAGGAATTAAACACTCAAGATATAAATGCAACCTCAGCTATGTTAATAAAAATGTACATAGAACTTGGGAGCCTTTTCACTTAAATGTGGTCAAACTATATCTCAATGATGTCTCTGTGTCTGGAGAACATTTCTATTTGAGATGGATACTGAGAGCTGAATGGGAAGGGCAACTGTAATGAGGTGAGTCTCAAACCCCTCATCCCTTTCACGTAATAAGATTGGCAATTCGACCATTTGGGTGTAAAATTGCAGGAGAAAACACCAGCCAAGTGCTGATAGAGCCCTGCAGACCCTGCTGCCAGGCTCCACTACTGAAGTGGCTGTTACCACAGTCTTTTCATCCATGACTAACACAAGCCCATCCTGCTGCCCATGTCCACCTTGCATTTTTCTTTAACAAGACTAAGCAGAAAGAAAACTTCTGTCATCACGTGGCAATAGACCCCAACTCTAACCCTGCTGAGGAGTTCTTTCTACTGTTGCTCAACTCTTACCTTAATTCTGTATCCTTTTTGTTGTTTTCCTCTCATAAAAATTTTGAGTTCTCAAAGAGCAGACTATATCTTTCCTTTTTATTTTGTATACTACAAATTCAGTACTCCTTATTTTGCTCAGTTATCTGTATACAGTATACTTAATACATGTTTGTTTTCCAATAAAAAACCAGTTCTGATCAAAGTTTACAAACAAATAAAAACTGACATTTTCCTTAAGTGCAAATTGCAAGGGTTATAATTTCTTCAACAGTTATCATTTTTCTCCCTACATAAATACTCATGCATACGTTTCTTATGTATAAGCACATATCTGTATTTGGTTTTATAATATTAACACTATACTCTAAAATGAAATTATCAAAAAATTAACCAGCTTACTTAAGAGATCTACTCTTCCACTTTTTTTGTTTTAAGCCAACATTCCTACATCTACAGCACTGTAACATCATGTACAATTCACAATTTAGTTATATTCTTCCTGCTCCCAGTTAATCCAGCCACTTATTAAGCCCTGAACTCTTCTAAGCAGATAATAATTAAGCCAGTAAGGCATAGTGACTTTAAAAAACATTAAATACACAAACACTGAAAAAAACAAACAAACAAACAAAAAAAAACCCTGAGGAAATCTGACACTGAAGGTACAATGTTTAGTTAGCGATGCTGAGGAATAACCCTTTATTATTGCACCAGCAAGCTTCATTCCCATGAGCACCTAAATAAATATTCCACTCAAACTAAAAAATAAAATGCAAAGTTTCATACCTTTTAGGATTCAGACTATGGTCAGCATAATCACATTTTAGAGCACTGAGTTTGCTTCGAAGAAAGGCTATATTTGTTTGTGCTTCTAAAAGCTCATTCTTCAACTTCTGATTTTCCTAATGAAAAGGAAGAGTACAGGGCATTAGATTCAGTTTCTTGCTCATGGGAGAAAGGAAGCAAAGGGTGGTGTAACTGTAACACACATCACTCCTAACTTTCCCCACTCCTCAAGTCTTTCTGTTCAAAGAACTAATTATCTATCCAAAGTAATTTGAAATTTTTACAAGTTATTTGCTTGTGAAATCTTAATCTTCAGAGCTGCACTTCAATTTTTTAGTGTTTGACATTCATTACCAGTCTACAATAGTAATTTACCATTTTGTACTTTAAGTTGTCACCGGCAGACTGAGTCAACAGTGGGACACCTGCTTCACTTCATGAGAGCTATAAACTACTGACCAGCTTTCTCGAGATTCACTGTACCTTAATGGTGGGCACACTGGCCACATTTTACAGTAAATGTTATCACCTAACGTTTTAAGTTGTGAGCTTAAAAATAAACCAGTGTGGCTAGGAAATGTCTATCTTGTTTCTTGTAAATCATTCTTGGAGGGTTCTAGTCCAAGAAAGTATATTGAGGACATGAATTAGGCTTTCTTTCCCTTCTGAAAGTTCATCAACACCAAATACCAAAGGAATGAATCAATACCACTAAAAGGAATGAAAGAGGGGCCCATGAGTAGTCATGCAACTTAAACACACTTCTGGGAGACAGAAACAGCATGGAAATGCGATGTCCAATGGAGAGCAGTGTGTGTGTGTGTGTGTGTGTGTGAGAGAGAGAGACCCCTGTTCCTGCGCTGGTCCTGAGCTTGTAGAGTTGCAGTCCTCTTTCAGAGGCAGGGCAAAGCAGAGATACTAAATAAATCAATCTCAGAGGAGTACCAGAAATGCTTATTTATCCAGACGAGTGGTGGTGAATCTATGGCACATGTGTTACTGTGCTTTTCTTGTAAGACAAAAGATATTAATGTGTGAATTATTTTTACAAGCTGAAACTTCGAATTCAGTTTAATTGCAATATTGGCCCCTTGTCATAAATAAGAGGGCTTGGGGTTGCAGTTTACTACTTGATTTCTAAAGGGCTCATATCACTGATCTACACAAACTCAGTAAATTGTGAGGGAGAAGATAGACATACTCAAACACTGAAAAGTGGAGAAAATGTTTCCCCTTTCTGATGAATTTCCTTGAGGATGTACTATAGTAAAATAAGGAAATTCCACCAGGAAGAAAATGGTACCATGCAAAATATTGCAATCCAGTGAAGGACTCTATGAAAAGAAATCCCAGTATGACATGTGGGTAGGAAGCAAGATTAATAAACTATCAGCTCAATAAAAAATGAGTTTTCTGGGCTGGGGATTTAGTTCAGCGGCACAGAGCCTGCCTGGCAAGTGCGAGGTTGTGAGTTCAATTTCCAGTACCGGGGGGGAAAAAATAAATAAATTAAAAAAATGAACTTTCATGAGCTCCAAAGTTAATACTGGTCAGGGCAAGAATTAAATGCCATGCACTCGGAAGCTTAGAAAAGGGAGTCTCTCGGCATTCCGGAGGTGGGGTTAGGAGGCTGCAAGTTCCAGCCCAGACTGAGCAATTTAGGAATTTAGCAGAAACCCTGTCTCAAAATAAAAACAAATAAACTGGGATGCAGCTTACAGCAAAGGCCATGAATTCAATCCCCATTACTGAAAAGAAGTCTGAAGGTTTCAGAGATATCAAAAGGATTAGCAGGGTTTCTTTTAATAACAAGTAACCAAGACCTCATCCAGGAGATTTAAAAAAAAATCAATAAAGACATGAAAGTCATGCCCAAATGTGAAGCTAACTAAGACGTGGCACAATTTGGAACTCGTGGTGCATAAAGGGGACGTGTTTGACCATGAAGCTGGGAACCTTGTCTGCAGGGTAAGGGTAAGACCTGGAGGGAATAAACGCAACCCCAGCGCACTTACTGGCTCTGCAGTGAAAATTTTTAAATTTGTAATAAAGAAAATATACTTTAACTGATTTCATATTTTGAAGTTAATCTAAAACCAAACTAAGAAAACTTAGTAATGGTTACACTTCAATCAGATTAGCTGCAAGAGTAAAAGTAAAGATGAAGTTAGCAGAAGACAGAGGGGTCAGAAAGAGGGCAGCCTATGTGCAGGCAGGACAGCAAGGTGAAAAGCAGGCTAACCATGCCAGGTGAAGTGTAAGCACCATGTCTTTATTACTTGAAATTAAAAACTGCAATGAAATCATTCGCAATAGGATGCGATTTACTGAGAGGAAAAGCCTCACGTAGAATACCTTTGTTCTGACTATAGTATCAGTTTCTCTTTAAACTTCTCTTCCTGGAATACTGAACTATCAGCATGAACTATCAGGATTCTGTTGTCTAACAGGAAATGTATTTCTTAAAGTGAAACGTAATTCTTACCACTGATAAATCATAAATTTGTTCTTTTAATGCTGTCACATCTTCTTTTTGATTTATGGGCTTTAATTCTTCTTCACGCTGAAAGAACAAATACAAGTTGTATATTAACAAACTCATTTTGAACTGCTTTGGTTAAGTGTAAGAATTGCCTTGAGTATAAATATGAAAAATCTAGACAGTTCCAATTTTCTACATTTTAAGACTTTGTAACTCATTAAACAACATAAAATCCATAAGGATTTCAAAATCTCTTTAAAATAATTTAAACATTTGAAAAAAAGATTTTATTGTCTAAAGAACTTTCTTGGAGACAACATAAAAGCCCTTTTTAGAAACCACTCAATTATAAAGTAACCTAAGCCTCGCTTTAATTATGCATATATACATCTGGACATACATATTCTCTTATAGTCTCTGCCCTTAACACTTTCTATCCTGCATTATAATTGCTTATGAGTGTCTTACCTCCCCCACCATAGTTTTAAGAACAGAGTTGGTATCAGATTCACTTATGTTTTCATCATGGTAAATTAAAGAAGTACTTTATTAAATAACTGAAATCAATAAAATCTAAGCATGACATGAAGCCAGATACCCATGTATACACAATTACATGAGTGCATACATGAGCTCTGCTTGCTGATACCTCATTAGGATCACCTGACTAAAATAGTTCAGGAGTGTCTAACATGGACAGCAGAAGTGTCCCTCCTGCGAGGAGCTTATAATCCCTGGACATGGCATGTCCTCACACTGATCAAAATGCTTCCCACATGTCATCAAATCTGAGTGTTTCATCTCTGGACTTTATCTTGTCGTATCAGTGGAACTACATCACATCTCCCATGTGGCTGACCGTGAATAAGAAAAGCCATTGATGTTAAGATACATTCTGACTTCATAGAAGAAAAATTATGGGGAAAATGAGTTATTCAGAAACAATGATATGAATTAATGGCAATCAGAACAACTGTAAACTTTTCTATGATCTTATTATCTTCTTTAATGTAATCTCATAAATCATCTTATTGTTTCACATAAGAACCATGTCATGTGGGCAAGAAGTCTAATATAAATGAGAAAGCACAAGTTATTTTCCTCCCTGGAACTTGGTCCATATATATAAAGGGATATGTATACCTTCTTCAGAAAAGTTTAAATTTATATTTTCTTAAAACTGTAAACAAGAATTTAACTATAAAGTCAACAAAATATTAGTTATTATAGTTAAGCAGGACAATTCACTGTTAACCCCATTTTACAAATGAGAAATGAAGGATCAAAGAATGAAATGAATTGTGCCAGGTGTTCTAGGGAGCAAGTGATACTGTCTTCACAAAGACTCAGGCCTCAGCACTCCTGACCGTGCCCTCTCACTGCCTACGGCATCGGCGGCAGCAGCTGGGTCAGGGCACATTTCTTGCACACATTCTCTTAGTCTAGAGACCTGGGAAGCCACGGAAGTAAGTGAAGGGAGTCTAGAAGAATCTATGGCTTTAGCATCAAAAGGAGATTGGTCAGTTCAGTTCTGCCATAAAAGCACAGTATGATGATCTAATGACTTTCAAAAATTAGGTGTAAGGTACACATGGATGATAATTTTTGAAGAAGACTACTGGGGAGAATTCTTAATCATCCAGAGTTTTAAGCTGTCATTGCCTGCAAATAGTTAATTCTCACTTCATCTCATTTTTTAAATGATCTGTTTCATGTCAGCTGTTCTCCATCATGGTTACAGAAATAACCACATACAAGCAGTGAATCTAGTCTTGTGCTGGACCAGCTTGTTCCAGCAGGCAAGAGTCTACTTCAAACATTTCTTCCCAGTTCTACTCTGTCAACTTGCAGCTGCAAGTCAGTAATGGCGTGGGTATCTATACCATGGAATCTGGTAAATGCTGCACACACCTCTCCTGCTCTTCTGGTCTCCTCCCGAGCCACTTGCTAATCCCCACCAGTACATTACTGAGTACAATGGACCCTGCTCATTAGAATTGAACAGACAAAGCCAAAACCCAATCATTCCTCTGCTCGTATTTCAACAAGTTCTTTCTCAGCTTTTGCTGATCCAGGTGCCCTGAATCTGGAGCTTTCTACTTAGAAAAGTGGTATTTATTTCATTTAAAAAATATTCACTGCTCCAGACCTTGTAGTAAGGTAGGGTAGGGATGTAGAGATGCATGACAAAGGACATTCTGCCATGTCTCTATGGCAAAGAGCAGATGCCCTCTGGGCTGGTGAAGACTGAGGAAAGCAAAGTAGGGTTTGATGAATAAGCGTTCAAGAGATCAGAAGTATTTAAGAGCTCTGTGAGAAAGGTGGTCTTGGAAATAGAAGAGAAACTCAGGGTATCTTCTCAAGGAGTAGATTTGACTTTGAAATCTGACTCTGTTTGCCACTCCAGTATATTTCCAGATGTTTTTAATTAAATTGCTTAAACACACTGAGATCCTAAGACTGTTCCTAGAGGTCTAACTGCCACATAACTTCATTTTTAGTTTCTTAATGGTCACCTGTAGGTCTCCTACTTCTGTTTCATACTTAAATCTCACATGGGAGAGGGCTTTTTCAGCTTTGTGTTTTTCCTAAAAGAAAAAAAAAAACAAAAACAGACTTTGTTGATTTAAATAGGTTTGGGCTATTAAACAGCATTTAAAAGCTTATGGGCAAGAAGCATTTTGCATCAAACCAAGATTTCCTGAATTCTCCCAAACAGGGAGGAGAATAGAAGGCTTCAGATGTGCAATGGGTCTGGAAATGAAACCTACAAGTTCAGAGGAACTCTAGGATTCTACGGTCTACATACACACACCTTAAAGTGACACCTCTAAGGCTATTACACTGTGATGGAGCCACGGCACAGCAATTAATTAGTTAATTAAAATATATTACATAATTTGGACTGTGATGCTTGTCTGAATCTTCATACCTCAGGACTAAGTAAGATGTAGTGGATATACCTTTTTCCTATAGTTTATGCATCATCTGAATCCAAAATTGCATCGCTGCAAACTCCATGCAAAGTGCCTCTCTGTAGCCTGATAGTTACATTTCACTTAACAACAGAGACAGTGTCTCAGAAATGTGTCCTTGGTGACTCTGTCATTGTGAGCATCAGAGAGTATACTTATACAAACTAAGATGGCCATGACATCACTGGAGGATGATGGGACCTGGCAGTAAATTTAGCCTGCTATTGGACGAGAGTTCATGACGCAGCACACAATGTACGTCTAAGTCAAATGAGTCTCTTTAGGTTCCCCCAGAGCAGAAAGTGGCAAAAAGGGTTGCCATTAGGAAGCTCCCCATGCTAAAGTATTTCTAAATTTCCTTTCTCTCTTAACAAGTTATTTAACTTCAGTTTTATATTAATAACCAGTGAAATTCAGCATACTCATATTCACTAATAGCTCTTTGCTGATCAGGGTCCCCTGGTTCTGGAAGTTTCTACTTGGTAAAGGAGGGGACAATATAAAGTGATGCTCTCCTGCATTCTAACAGGCAAGACAAGAGAGGGAAAAGGTAATTTCAAGAAATGACATGAAAAGGAAATGGAAGAGTGATGGGAAGTCAATTTGAATGGGGAAAAAGGTAGGGCTTTTTTAATGAATTTATATAATCCAAGTAAATTAATCTATATCTGTTAAATAATCTATATAAATTAAAAATCCAAGTGAACCAAATATTTTGCAAAAATTATTTAATCCATATACATTATTCATGCAAATTGAACAATCCATTCAAAAGAGCAACATTTGTCCAGTGGTAACTTTTTAAGAAGCTATCTTAAATTCATCCAGCTTTACAGGTGCGGAGGTAAGAGCTGCCCGTTTTACAGGTGGATGGAAACAATGAGGCCTCACAATAAGGCATCTGTTCAAGTAGCCTTCCTGGCATTAATACCAATTTGGATGTAAGTCTCTTCACTGGATCCATGGCCACAAACTCAAATGTTTTAGGATTTAAAAATATTTTACTGAAAGCCCAAGAAAGGACATTATCATCAGTCTATTTCATTCCTAACACGCAAGAGGTAGGTAGACAGACGCAGAGAGCACAGACAGGACTCAGACTCGTTTATTACAGTAATATAGGTAAAAAATGGCGGTGGTGCAGATCAACTCTTTACAAAGTTCCAGCAAATAGAAATGAAGGAAACACTTCTCAAGTCATTTTATGAAACCCACCATTAGCCTGATACTAAAATCAAAGACATTAAAAGAAAACTATAGTCTCCTATAATTATAGATATAAATACAATAACTAAAATGTAGCAGAATGAATCCAATAATAAACAAGAATAATAATACATCACAACTAACTGAGGTTTATCTCATGTGGAAGCTCATTTTAACATTCGAAAACCAATCTGTATAATTTACTGCATTAATATTCTAAAGAAGAAAAAAATATGATTATTTCAGTACATACAAAAAAAGCATCCTTTCCCAACATCCTTTCCCAAATAATTCTTAGGGAACAAGTAACAGAAAGGGTCCTCCTCAACATGGTCCAGAGCATCTATGCACAACATATTGTTAACACTATACTTAACACTGCATGACTTAATGACTGTTTTTATAATTTTTATTCTTCTTGCCAACGTAATAAGGCAAGAAAAATAAAAACATCAACATTAAAAAAAATGAAACTGCCTTAAAGAGATTACATTATCAACCTAGAAATCCACCAAAAGCTGAGTATAAACAATGTAAACAGTGCTGCAGAATAAAAAAGCTACACACAAAAAATCAAATATATTTCTACATATTTATACAGAACAATTAGAAATTAAAACTTTAAAAAAATTTTCAGGGAAGAGTAATAGTGAGGTAGAAATGATCAATATATATATTATATGTATCTACCAAGAGGCCAAAATTAAACCCATTATTTTAACAACTAATATACACTACTTGAATAACTAATATACACAAATAAATAACATTTTCAGGAGCATCATAAAATGATATGGTAGGAATAAATTTGAGAAAAGATGAGTAATATCTGCACATTGAAAATTATACAACATTGGGGGCTGGGTATTTAGCTCAGCAGTACAGCGCCTGCCTGACAAGCACGAAGTAGTGAGTTCGATTCCCAGTGCCAGAAAAAAAACAAACAAACAAAAAAAAGAAAATTATACAACATTGCTGAAAGTAAGGGAGACCTAAGTAAAGTGAGGTATAAATCAAATCTGAGCATAGAATATTCAATACTGTAATGATGCAAATTCTTCCTCCCCACATTGATCTATACATGCAATGAAGTAAAATCAACCCCCCAGCAGACCTGTTTTTGGTTAATTATTTTCTTTTTCTTTAGAAAATGACAAGGTAATTTAATGGAAATTTAAAAATTTAAAATGATGAAAACAATCTTTGAAAAATAAAGTGAAGATGAATACCACTTGATTTTGAGACTTCCTGCAAAGTAATAAATATTAACATTGGTATGAAGACAGACAAATTAACCCATAGAACAGAAAATGGAGCCCAGAAATAAACCTACACAAATACACTAGACTGATTTTATTTTTTATTTATTTTTTTTATTTTTTT
>NW_004955530.1:690639-714396 GCF_000276665.1 Chinchilla lanigera | reverse complement strand
TTTTTGGTTTTTCTCCGGTACCGGGAACCGAACTCACGACCTTGCGCTTGCCAGGCAGGCGCTTTTGCCGCTGAGCTAAATCCCCAGCCCCTAAATACCAATATATCTTTTTTTTTTTTGGTTTTTCTCTGGTAGCGGGAACCGAACTCACGACCTTGCGCTTGCCAGGCAGGCGCTTTTGCAGCTGAGCTAAATCCCCAGCCCCTACACTAGACTGATTTTAGACAAAGTGCAAGGTAGTTCCATGGAAAATATTCTTTCAACAATGGGTGCTGGAACAATTGGATATCCACATTTAAAAAAAAAAAAAAAAAAAAAAAAGAACCACTGATACATACTTTAAACCATATACAAAACAGATCTTATCTGTAAAACCTAATACAATAAAACTTTTGAAAAATCTTGCATTAGTTAACAATTTTGAAATAAAACACTAAAACCATGACCCATGAAAGAAAAAAATGGAAATTTGGACTTTATTAAAATTAAAATTTTCTACTCTTCAAAAGGCAATGTTAGCATAATAAACAGGCAAGTCACAATTTGGTTAAAAATATTTATATATCAGTATCTGATAATTTTTCTATTTGGAATAAATAAAACTCAAAGCTCAGTAATAAAACAACCAAATTTTTAAAATGAGCAAAATCTTTTAACAGGCATGTCACCAAAGGAGATATAATAAAGCAAATAAACAGATGAAAAAATCCTCCACAGCGTTAGTCAGCAGGGAAATGTAACTGAAATGGTAGCTAGATCCTCTGCATCCCTATTAGAATGCTGAAAGAGAGAATGCTATGCAATGCTGTGTAATGGTACAACCACCCTGGAAATCAGTTTGGCAGAATATGATAAACACAAAAACAACCTACGCTGATGGTCCAGGCTTTCCACCCTAGGAATTTACTCAAGAGAAACAAAAATGTATGCCTATCTAAATTCTTGTGCACAAATACTCACAGAACATTAATTTGCAGTAGCTGATAACTAGAGAAAACTCAACTGACCTTCAACAGGTGGAGGACAAAAACTGAAGTGTAGCTATGCAGTGGAATACTACTCCACTAGAAGAAGGCATGAATATTGATACATAAGCTCAAATGGTAGTTATGTAGAACAGAGGAAGCGAGGCAGACAAAAATAGTATCTGCTGCAAGATTTAATTTAGGTATAATTCTAAAAACTTTAAAAGAATCTATAATGAAAAAGAAAAACCGATTGCTGAGGAAAGAGACAAACAAAGGAGGAAGGAAGCCTTAACAAGAGGTCCCAAGGAAATTTCTTTGGTGGCAAAATCCCTGACCTGGGAAGTCGCGGAAGATGTTGTCACAGTATACACATACATCCAAACACAGGAAGGGTCAGCAAGGGGCCAGACTTTCTCTAAATGTCCTAAATTCAGGATGTGAAAAGTAGAAGGTGACATCCAAAGCATGGGTAACCGCTGGAGCAAAAGCAGGGCCAGAAGAGCTGGCCTGCACACAGGAAGCAGAGCTGTGGGGAGCTAGGCGGAGCCACAGTGCCTGAGAGAGGTAGGGAAAGTCCTCAGAAGCCCTCACAGCTCTGTGCCGCCTACCTAGCAGGGGCTGCAGTGGATGCTAGCAAGAGCTGAAAAAGAGGTGTCCTCCCAGTGCCGAGGCTGCTCAGCTGGCAGTTAAGTAGGCTCTAGTAAAACATGTGGAGGCCAAGTGCGGGTGGCAAAGGTCTGCCTGGGCCATCACTGTGAGACAGAGAAAGGAAGCGATGGTTGCCATGGATTTTCCGGCCCTGGACCAAAGCCAGGAAACCAAGGACAAGGTTAAAGTTAACAAAGCATGAAGTTATAGGAAGTGGGTGCAATGGTAATACACCCACCACCAACAAGTAATTTGGGAAAATTTGGAAGAGCAATGAGATTTAGTAACAATAACATATATACCTGATAAGGGTCTGATGAATGAATGACTACATGCCTTAAATACAGTGGGTAGAAAGAAAAAAAAAAAGAGATGGAAAAAATGACTTTCTTCTTTCTGAACTCTAATAGGGAAATTGCTAGCAGAATAGGCTACCCATTGCTCTAATGCTGAGCCATGAACCCTGAGCTATTTCCTCAGTGGAATACGACATCCAAAGAGTAAGAGACAGGGCAACAGAGAGACTGGGGCATATACAGGGTAAAGTCCCTGAAAGTGAAGAACCTGAAAGGAAACAAGAGGAGACTGAGCACAGAAAAGAGTTGGGCAGTGACAGCCATTGTGTGCTCACCCTCTCTCAGGCACTGTTCCAGGCACATTTTACAGATCATCACTAGAGGCTGTTATTCCATTTTAAAGCCAATTAGCAGGTGTTATTCTATTTTAAAGTTGGAACAAAGAGATATGTTTATTTTACATTTTCAGTAAACACTGCCTAAACATATTTTATAAAGAGAAAAACAATTATATTTTTCAGTGGAAATCACCAAAGGTAGCATACAACTTTTAGCTTGAAGAGTTCCTATAACAGTAATTTTCCATTATTAAACACCTTACAATGAAAGATAGATTTTATTTCACTATAATCTAGATTCAAAGCTGGCAGAGGACTTGGGCAGTGAGACAGGGTTGCCCTCTCTTCAAAGAGGCCTCTGGCCCCTGCCTGAGCAGACTCCTGTCCTGCTCACTGTCTATCACACACTGTCTTCATTGCACTTGTCACGATCTGAAGACTGCCTGCCTTACCTATTTACATGATCATAATCTCTGTCCCTGCCCGAGACGCAACACTGGTAAAAATCCTTCTGCTGGATCCTCACGGGGACCTCGGCTTGCTGCGCCCTGCCCTCCAGAAGGATTTGCAGCTGCATTAATGCCAATCCTAGAAACTCACTTGTTTCCGGGTCTTGTGTTTTGCAGACTGAATCCTTTGATCCATCTCCTCTTCGGTCTGGTTCTGGGCTCTGAAATTTGAAAGGAGGCACACCTTTTCATTATGTACCTGGACCAGAAATGGAAGAGAAACTTCACACTGCATCTTACAAATAAGAAACACACCATTCTTTATAACATTTCTCATTCCTTTCATGTAATAATATTGGCAATTTGACCATTTGGGTGTAAAATAACATTAAAAATAGATGTTCTAAGTGAAATAAATTAGATTGAGTGATAGTAAATTAGACTGTGGCAAAGAATAGTTAAAATTACCAAATCACTGGGAGATTCTCAAATTCTGAAATTCTCATTAGCTACCATAACCGAGTTACACATCTGGACCAAAGAAAAAAACTGCCAGAAAGATGGTTACATATAATTTGAAAACTCTATTATGTGAAATTCACAATGCTATATGGTAAAATAAGAAGACAAAAAAGATTTCAGGGATTATTTCTAGTCAGTTCCCCAAAGTTCTGTAATGTGGATAGTTATCTTTCAGAAAATTTCCATTTCTTTTGTTAATGTAATTACTAAATCACACATCTATGGAAGGAGGGAGGCAGGAGGGCGGGGAGGAGACAAAAAGAGAATTAACATGTTTTATGGATGTGTGCCAACTCCCCACAGCGAATGCAATCATTATGCACTGCAGACAGGTACTGATTATAGAAAACAGAAATATAAAAAAGAGCCTGGAAAAGGAAAAAAAGTGAGAAATGGGAAAACTGGTGAGAGGAATTTCAGGACTATTTTATTTTACTAGCCACTGTCTATGAAACTTAAACCATCAAAAAGTGACAGACAGCACACTCCTGAGAAGATGTTTTCCTTTTGGGCTCATGACCTTCGTGTCCAGCTATTCAACCTTTCACGTGCACAGGCCTTGCCTGTCAACTTTACTGTAAGTGACCTGACAGCTGCCACCACCGGTCCACAGTCGACCCCCTGGAGCAGTGACAACACACTGCTTTTACAAAGAGGATGGCAGGCCTTAGATATAGGGCCTTGCATCTTGTAGTTTGATGGCCTCTGGTGTGTACCATCCTACCTGTTTTCAACTTACTCTTTCATAGCACAATCTGTGTATGCGTTTAACTGCTACATAAAACTTCACACAAATGCTGTGGGGGAAAAAAAAGACCCCAAAGTAAAACTGCGAGTATCATCACAATTTTCTGATCCTGTTTACTGCTTACTTTATACCCTACCCAAGATGTTATATTAACCAATTTTAGCTAATTAGCTAGTTTATCAATACCTGTTATTTGAAGTCTAGAACTTATATATCTACACAGCAATGTTTTTGTTGCTAAATCTGAGACTATAAATAGAAATACTATACATCCTTTCTCTCTTTATTATGATCATTCTTTCCAGCTCTTCTTTTAGATATCCAGTTCCAAAATACTGGGATTGATCTGGAATGTTTTGTCTTTCACACTTCTGAGCAACTCCATGTGTGTGTGTGTGTGTGTGTGTGTGTGTGTGTAAACTGCTCCTTCCAAGACACTGGGAACCCAGCTGGCAGGTCAAGTGCAGTGTAAAAAGTCTAACACTCTCCCTCAGGCAAGAGCAAGTAAGTAGGGGTGTTTTTTGTCTAGGAATGCAAGGAATAGTCCATACTCTAGAACTGTAAGAAGTGTTTTAAACTGTGGTGAGGGCTTTGCTAGCAAAAAACGGGTCCCTTAGGAGACCCCAGGCTGAGGAGAAAGCCTGGCTCTGGGTTCCCCAAGATAGAAAAAGGGAGGTGGAGAAAGACCAACACAGATCAACATGAAGTGACAGATCCACGCCACTGCGTGAGTCACCTGGATGGCAATAAGAGCATAAAGAACACCATTCTTTTTTTTCTCCCCTGTAGGTTTACCAACACAGACAATTTTTACAAGCCATAGCTGGCTTACATAAGACATTTTATTGCTTTTAAGAATCACTGAGTACAAAAGAGGAGATTATATGTGTTGTAGTCTGGGCTGTAAGACACAGACAGACCCAGAGATGGATGACTTTTGTGTGGATCTGTGTATGTTCACCTGTGCATGTGCCTAAGTTCATCTGTTTAATAGACACTCAGTGAATATTCTGACACATCAGTATGTGTATTTGCTTGTCACACTTCAAAGGGGGCCAACTCTGGAGCTGTACTCCATGTCCTACAATGCCTTGCAGAATTTGGAGTTCTGACGACCTCTCTCTTGGAAGCCTCCTAGAGGGCAAATCTGAGGGCAACGGATACTGAAATGTTCCTATGAAATCTACTATGAATATTTCAACTCTTGCTTGACTCTAGCACTACAAGAATAGCTCTATTTAGCACCCAAATTTTGAAACATTTTCTCTTCTGATTTGTAAGTCCTTTCAGTTACTCCAAAGACTTGGTGAGATCATTTCAATACCTTGCTGAGAGGAAGAATGAGGAGAGAGAGAAGTCACAGACAAGTGGGCCCAAAGCTGTCATCTGCCCCCAAGCAGGGAGCATTCTATCAAAGGCCCTGTGTTTGCAAGTTCTGGGTGGAGAACCGCAGAGCACTGCTAGTGGACCACACAGATGCAAGGAGCCAACACTGACACACGGTGAAGTGTGGTTCCATGTGGGCTATATGCTTCCAAGGTTTGTTCTTCCAAATGAACTGTTCAATCTGTGCACGGGCTAATTATGATTCAAAACAGCTGTCTACATTAAATATTTTTCAGAAATCCATGAGGGTACAGTCATTTCATTTAGTGATTCAAGACACAGAAGGCTGCTGTCATCCCTCCCACAGACCTAAAGATAAATACTGGTTGCTAGTGATTCGTATTTGTTAGCAGAAAAGGAAACCCTCCACTGACACTGTCCCATGTAACTTTCATGTACAATGGATCCTTCTTTGCCTTTGTCATTCACTGATGCCCAATAGCATGCAAAACCTAGAACCCAGTTCTATAACAGGAACCTGAATGTCAGAGAAAGCTGCTAGTAACCTTCCTCAGAGTCCCCATTTAACAGTCCACTGCACAACAACATCCAGAGACGGACATCTCAGGAGGTTCCCTCACTTTTGGCAATTTATAAAATGACAACAAAACCTAAGAATTTGTACATTTTCTTGGGTTACCTGTTGGTCCTGGCCTTAACAGAGAATTTCAGGAATAGTTTGCAGTGATGTCCTTAAATAATTTTCAGACAATGTCTGGTCACAGAAAATATGTTATTTGGTTAAACCCTGGGCCAGGACTGTCAGAATATTCATCTATCCTGACTCTCCTTGCAGGGAACTCCTGGAGATTTGCCTTCCCAAATCCTCAGTGGGTCAGTGCCAGCCCTGTGGCCAGTTTTGGGGAATGGGATGGGAGAGGGAAAGGCCAGGGATTATCAATCACTCTACTTCCTGCTTGCCCCTAGAATCCTTTGCAATCCTCAGCTCAGAGTGTCTCTGTCTCTGTCCCCCACCCTCCTCCCATCTTCTTTGTTCCCACTTCCCTCCCTTCCTCATCCTTATCTTTGTGGCTAAAATGAAGAAGTCCAGTATGGCAAAGCCACAAAAATTGAACACACTTGGATCCCCAAATCCCCATATGGAGAGAAACCATACGATCCTTCTGACTGCAGTTGTTCTGTCCCACACATAGAAGAAGAGAAAGAAATCTGCACTGCCCTGAGCCACTGAGATAGGGAAGTTTTTTGCTGTACTAGCTCAGCTCAGAAAGCTAGATAATAGGTTCCCGTTTGGGTATGTTACTATCCTCCTCTCAAATGAAAATATTTCCTTATCTCCTTACTTGATAGCTTCATATTAACTAAGTAATAAAACTTTTATGATCAGGGTAAGTCCTTACTATCTATCTACCACCTATTCTCTTTAAGAGGGAACAAAAGATTAAGATGAAGCATTTATACACTGAACCGGATTTATGGAACACCTTATACATGCAGTCTAGGCACTGATTTAAACACTTACATCTATCAGTCCTTTACTTTTCATGACAACCCCAAAAAGTTATAACTAGTATCTTCCGGAGGCAGACAAAGAGGAAGTATCATGCTAGTAGCTGAACTAGGATTCCAACTCAGTCCACTGGGCTCCAGAGTCCGGCTCTCTAGAGAGGAACCAGATCTCCATGCCCAAACTAACAGTTCAATTGATTGTCAGGGTCCAAAGAAAATTTGATGTAACCAAAAGATTCCTTTGGAGGAAAACATGCATTTTTGCTATTAGGACTGTTCACATTTATAAACAGACTCCTTGAGAGAATGAAAGCATAACTATGATTGAGACAACCATATGAAATTCAGTGTACTTAATGCAAATTGGGGAAAGCACTATGGTACACAGTGAGATAGACGCCCACTCTCCACCATGCCCCTTTCTGCTTCACTTGATTTGTAATTATGAAACTAGAAAGTCATGCAATCATGTGGACAGACTGCAGCATAATTCACAAGTGAATCTCACACATGATGAAGAAATGCTGACAGCCTCAGAAGAAAACTCATATCATGCATTTAATGAGTTAACAGGTTAAGACCTGGGAGTCTGTCTTCTGTACCTCTGTGGTGATCACAAAACTTTATTTTTCATCTAGTTTATTCTTTAGCATGTTATAGTAAGTGTCTCCTGACTGTACAACAGATATACCTGGATTTTGAGGCCAGGAAGGGGTTTTTTTTGACAGTGAGGGGTTAGGGTTAATTTACACTATACTTTTAATAGATGAATGGTCCTGAATGAAGGACTTTGGTAGTTTTTATCTCAGAGGGCTCGTATTAGGATAAAGTGGTTTGGGTTTTATTTTATTCATTTTCTGAGAAAGTTCATTTTTGTTCATTGTTATGGTTTGTGTCTGTGTGTCCCCTCAAAGCCTCATGCGGTCATCGGGCAGGCTTTTAGAGTTTGATTGATTATGGGTGTGAGAGCTACACCCGCCCTAGGGTGGATAGTTTGCATATGTAAAGGAGAGGAAAAGGCTGCTTGAGGCCATTCCTGGCTTTTGTGTTGTTGCTTTGCTGTGTTCTGCGGCCATGAGCTGTAGCCTTCTGCCATGTGCCACTCTGCCTTATAACTTGCCAAGTACGGACTGAAACCTCCACAAACTGTAAGCGAAATAAACCTTTCCTTCCTTAATTTTGGGTGTCAAGTATTTTGTCCCAGCGAGAGGAAAGTAACCAAGACATTCATTTTCTGAGAAAGGTGCCACGTAAAAGGAAATCTTACACAAAAATTAACATTGCACCCTTTATTTTTACCCAGCCTCATCTTTCTTACCTAAATATAAATTTTCCATGAAAAATAACTATAACATACCTGCATGTACTAACAACTGAATTGACCTTGTCTCCTTTTACTTGTAAATTTACTAGTCCCAGGACATCCTGAGAAAATCAAATGCAATAACCCAGTCCACACTGAGGAACACAGTGAACCCGAGAGCTACTACAAAAACTAACCCTCAATTTCAGTTCTTGCTGCTTTAAGAATTAAGAGAGCTAAACAATTTACTCAAACTATATGTTACACTGATCCAAAACCCAAAGCAGTTTTATGAACAAAAGCAAACAATATTAAATGCCAACGTCTTCATCCTTCTACACTAAGGAATGCCAATAGAAAACTGGTGTTACATTCTAACACTGAACACAGGAAATTAAAATAGCCAGGCTATTCAAGGGACACCATGTGAATTCCTGGAAATAAAATGCTATATGTCAGACCATGCTCCTTCCTACACAAAGTGCATGTGTGATTGAAAACATCTGTGAAGATGAAGTGCAAGACAAGATACCCTGATGGCACTGACAGGAACTCAGCCAGGATTACATGGCCTGAAGTGTGTGTGGCTGTCAGCCAGGCAGGAAGCAAGAAGGATGGTGGGGTGGGTGTGGCCTATTCTAGGCTCTCACAATACCAGGCTGTGCAAAGCCTCAGGCAGACAGGGTGGGAGCAGGGAAGGGGCCAGCAGTTGGGGTCCAGAGGGAACTTGGAAGAAATCAGTGGAACCAAAAGAGTGCATAAGGCTTACAAGCACTTTACAGATCTGAAAGGGAGGGTGCTTCAGAGAGGACAGGCTGCCACCAAGAGATTCAAAGGGAGAGATGACATTATCAAGTCTGTACCTCAACTACTCTCCTCTTCTCAGGAAGTAGGACATTAAGGAAAGGATTTTGAAACAAATTTGCAGAGATAAAGCTAATCCAAGGCCATTATCATTTAATTTAGAAAAGTGGGACATTAGGAGTTGTCACCACTTTCTACTTTACCACAAAATTGGTAAAATTATAATTAAAATCTAGTGGTATCATTATTTCTCTTTTAGGATAAAAATAATGAGCTTTTTCGATGCCCTGAATGAGCCACATGTCATTTAGTCAGTTAAGTGCAAAAGCTTATCCTTTTCTCTCCATAAAAGCAAAACTCTCTCTTGTTTAAAATGTATATTTATTACAGAGTACACATACTTCAAGAATAAACCCTCATTAACTGGAAAGTGAATTTAGGTGGCCAAATCCTGTTTGTTGCTAGAGAAAGAGCACGGCTGAATCAGTTCTCCCTCTGAAGGTCCAGTCTTGCCTTCCGGAAAGCTGTGCCTATGCCCACCCAGGGCCGCAGACCAGCCCATGACAGGAAGTGGTCCCTACCTCTGCTCTCACAGGGGTCCCCACTTTCCTGAACTCACTTTCAGAATGGCTGCCTGGCTCTCCATTGCAGTGAAGACACACAACTGACTCCTCAACATGATCCTGCCAGCCAATACAAAGGAAGACAATCTAATACAATGGCCTGGGGTTCCCTAGCTCTGTTCTATGGCTGCTGGATCAGAAGACGATCTTGTCCAAGTATCAGACCACCAAGGCCAACTTCAGCACAGTCTACCCTTTTTTTTTTTTTTTTGGTTTTTTCTCTGGTACCAGGAACCGAACTCAAGACCTTGTGCTTGCCAGGCAGGCACTTTTGCCGCTGAGCTAAATCCCCAGCCCAGCACAGTCTACCCAACTGCATCTCCTTCAGGTGAAATTCTTCCCAGATTAGTGCTCTCCTGAAAAATAGTTTACCTACCTAGGTACTTACTTGGTAACATTCCCCAAAAGTTTTACAATAAAGACCTTGAAGATGAAAAGAGTCAACTAGATTTATGCAAAGGCTAGAAACAATTTCTATTGCAAACTGCTTTCTCTTTAAAATCACTGATATTCAGTTATGGGAAGTCTACCAATGGAGGTAGGAAAAGAGAAATGGCAAGAGTTATTGTGCTACAGGTTTAGAGAAGGTACAGCAAAAAGAGATGAGGGCTCCTGGAACTTTTGAATGAATGGCACATGGAGTTGTGCAGTGGCTGGGCCAGATTCAAATGCTTCCTCCACCATATCTCAGCGTCACGACCCACAGAAACTCTCACCCTAGGCTTCAGTTACTTCCACCATCCAGTGAGTGGAATGATGGAACTCACCTTTAGGGCTACTGTGTGGACAAACCCTGCTAACACACAATGGAAATAGCACATTCCAAAGTTCAGTAATCAGAAAGTATTAACCACAGCTATGATGTGTTAGTACTCTTGATCCATTGCCAAAACAAGTTAGAAATAAGTACATGGCTGTCTCTTGCCTGTGTTGTGTTTGGAGGATGAAAACCTTGTGGCATAGAAGTCTCAGGTATAAAAACGTCTTGTAGGTACCAGTATTTGGGGAACTGAAAACATGGGAATTAGATCATGTCTGAGGTAGTCTGCCAAATTCAGGTGTGAGTAAATCTTTTTTATAACAGGCCAGATCATCTCTGTTGGGGCTGGAGATTTAGCTCAGCAGCACAGCGCCTTCCTGGCAAGTGCAATGTCGCGAGTTTGATTCCTGGTACCAAAACAAAACAAAACAAAACAAAAAATCTCTGTTGCATCTATTCAGCTCTATCACTCTAGTGAGAAAATAGCCCTAGAAAATATATTTATGATGCACTTGGCTAAACTCCAATAAAACTTTATTTACACAGATAGGCAGAGGGCCAAACGGGCCTTGCTTTGTTGGCCCTGCTACAATCTATTAATGTAAGTTCCTGAGCACAGTTTTAGGGATGATGCAATGCAAAGCTCATCCTTCCATGCCCAGGAAAACAGGCTTTCGTTCCTATCCTGCCCATAAGTATAAATCACCTTTTTTCATAAAGTTTCTTCTTCAGATATCACATTAGTAGTATCCTACACATGTGAACATGTATAAATCATACCAAAGAGGACTTATTTGCAATGCACATACACTTTCCCAATATTTCTCTCCTATCAACTTAGTTTTATTCAAATTAAAGGTAGGCATAATCAATTTCAGTCGTTAGTGCATGCAGGTGTGTTATAGTTATTTTTCATGGAAAATTTATGTTTAGGCAAGAAAGATGGGTGCTGGGGAAAAATAGAGTGAAATCTTAATTCATATGTAAAATTTCCTTTTAGATGGCACCTGTCGCTTTCCGAGGCTTCCTGGGCCAGCTCCAGTTTATGCTCATTGTCCTGTGCCCTGACTGCTTTTGTACTTAAATTTTTTTTTCTTTGATTATAAAGTTACATGACTGGTTATTAAACTGTGTAAGAACTCTGAATGTAAAGTTATTAGAGTTCCATTCAAATTAGCCAGGATGAGTTTGTAACCCTCCACCTCACCCTGCAGTGTGTGAGACATCCATGCAGAGAAAAGATTTGTCAGTACTGCATGGGTGAGCTGTAAGACAATGAGTGATAAACCCTTCTCGCTCTTCCGGACCCTTTCCAGGTTCAGTGTAACTACCACTTCCTTTCAGGAGAGGAAACAGAATACTCACTCATCTGATAAATTAAGCATGAATAGAAGAAGCTAGAGACAGATACCTTTTCCAGGGCTCAGACAGCAGTGGAGAAAGGCTGGAGGAGCAGCCCCACGGCCATCCGGAAAGGCAGTCAGCTGCGCTGCTCCCTGCCAGATGAGTACTGCCACCAGTGTGTGCATGGCCACGTCAGTGAGAATGCAGGAAATTATAGGCATCATTTCTGCACGTGATATCGGTACAGAAAACACACTGGACAACCGTGACACTGAGTGGTGAAGATGAACTGGAAGGTTCAGGCTACAGCAGTTTAACCGTTGTTCATATAGCTTAAATGTATAACAAAGTATTTTAGTTGATGGTAATGCTCTTATATTCACAATAAGCCCGTTTTAACAGCAATGGGCTCAAAACAAAAGCAAGAAAAAGTTTGTTAATAAACAGTTAAATGCCCAATTTCATTTCCTCAAAGAGTTAATAAATACATAACTGCTCAAAATATTGGCTCGTGTCACAGCCCAGAGGACACTAAGGAGGTGGACAACTAACTGCAATGCGGTGTGCCACAGCACGTAGGCACAGAGGACACTAGGTGAAAACTCCACAACTCTGGAAAAAAATATGGACTTTAGTTAATAACAACACACCAATATCATTTTATTAATTACAACAAATGGACTGTACCATGATGGTAATAATATGGGAAAGTAACTACAGATTATACAGATACTCTGTACTGGTTTTCCAATTTTTCTTTGAATTAAGCCATGCTAAAAAAGAATAAAATTTATTTTTAAAAAAGTTTTATCCCCCTCAAAGGTGTATCACAGAGATACCATTAACCAGATGAAACTCAAGAGATATAAACCTCTTAGAGAAGCAAAGACATCTAAGTCTTTCAGAAAACCATGCTCAGAGTTTACAGTTTTACTCAGGCAGCTGTAGAAGGTCCATTTATTTACACATCATCTGTGAAACATCCCCTTTCCTGCAGATCAGAGGACTGTCATTTTCAATTAATTCTGTGCATTTTTAATTCCAAATGTTCTTGAACAAATGCAGAGTTAAGCCGTAGCTATTTATGTTGTCTCCATTAAAAGAAAAAGCTTCACAATGGTAAATGAGTCTAGTTATCTGGATGCTTAGAAATGAATCAGTGGTATTAATTTCAGTAACAGTTTGATTTCTATCCACCAGGTAAAATCAAAGTAAATCTTGCAGTAGCTCAATCTGTTAAGGGCAAACATCCAATCTTATTATAAATGCTATTACAAATTCAATGAAAAATGAAATAACAAAGAATTGTCATAAAAGAATATATATATATATATATATATATTTACACATTAAAAAACAAAACTATTTGAAGCCAGGAGTAGTGGTACATGCCTGTAAACACAGCACTCTGGGAGGCTGAGGCAGGATCTCAAGTTCAAGCCCCACCTTGGTAACTCAGCGACTTAGGGAGTCCCTGTTTTAAAAAGTAAAAAGGGTTGAGGCTGTAGCTCAGCACAAATGTCCCTGGGTTCAATTCCCAGCACCATTACAAAGAAAGAAAGAAAAAGATAAGAGAAAGACAGACAGAAAAAGACGGGTATGTAGTGAACATGCTGTAGTTTTCTATTCCTGATTTATTACACTTAACATTTCTCCAATTCCATTCACTTTTCAAATGACAGAATTTATTTTTTTGTATGGGTGAGTAATGTTCCACAGAGTGTGTACATCACATTTCCTTTACCCAGGCACCTGCTGAGAGGCATGTGGGCTGATTCCATGTCCTAGCTACTGTGAATAGTGCAGCAACACACATAAGCCAGGGAGGGTGGATGGGAGGGTGAGAGTGCTGCTGACATGGTGGGAGGGTGAGAGTGCAGCTGAGATAGCACGGACCCAAACACAGCCAGAGAGAGGCAATAAGTCTTATTCTGCAGTACAGGAAGGCAGCTAGGGCTCCCCAACAGCCTATTATGTATTTTATGAGTAAGTAGAACACAGGAACTCCAAGCTCCAAACACAGAGGAACGGTAAAGAGATGAAAATACTAACTACCCTAACTTGACCAGTACATACTGTCTACATGTCCAATAGACACACTGTCTATATGCTCAATAAATACATTGTGTGTTAACAATTTTTTTCTAAAATATAAGGAGGTACAAATGTGAGCTACCCCAATTTAATCATAACACACTGTATATATGAATTAAATTATCACACTTATACCATTTGTACAACTAGCATAATAAAAAAAAAATCTGTGAAGCAGAAACTACCTGGATACAGGGGTACATATAAATACATTCAAACACACTTTGATACTCTGCACAGAAATAAAAGTTTTCACTGTCAAAATTTAAAATATACATATATAATAATAGCACTTAAACAAAACATGTTTGTGGGTTACTTCTATCTGTGGCCTGCTAACATTTGAGTTTTGGAAATGTTTGTACCTTTGAAGAACTACTCAGCAACCATCATAAACTCTCATCTTTAACTGGTCTTCTAAGCATTCATCCTTTTTTTATTCAAAATTGGTTGGAAAACTTCAAATTACTCAATATGGAAGTTATAAAAACTATCTTCAGCTTTTGAGGTTTTTTAGCATGTTGGAATTAATTGAAAAGAAAAAGATTGAGGAACTAAACATTAAATGATGAGTGTTCAAATGTACAAATTTAATTTGAAATCCTGCAACTATGATTTGGAATATCTCAATGTACAAAAAAAAAACCTATTTTGTGTGTGTGGTACTGGGGTCTGAACCCAGGTCCTTTGCATCGAACTATATCCCTAGCCCTTTTCACTTTTTATTTTGAGACAGGGTCTCATTTAAGTCACTAAGTTGCCAAGGCCAGGTTCAAACTTGCAATCCTCCTGTCTCAGTTTCCCAGACTGCTGGAATTTGATAGGCTTCCTATGTATAGTTGATTAAATTTATACTATGTAACAGAAGCTGGGCATGGTGGTGCGTGCTTTAATCCCAGCACTAAGGAAGCTGAGGCAGGAGGATCACTGTGAGTTTGAGACTAGCCTGGGCTACAGGGTGAGTTCAAGGTAAGCCTAAACTTCATAGTGAAACTCTGTCTCAAAAAGCAAAAATTAATTAATTAATTAATTAATATTATGTAACAGAATAGGATGAAATTCAAAGGCCTACAATATTGAAGCATCTAGTTATTGGAAAACATTAAAAAATCATGAATGGGGATACTTTGACAAGACTTACAAAAGTTCAAAAATCTGACAAAATATTTATCAAAGTTCTCTGAAGGGAGGCCAGAAAATGGAGACTATGACAATCATAGATTAAATATTTATATATGTCAATATTTACATAGAAATATCAAAAAGGAGAAACAGAATATTCTCTATTTATCAGAATTTATTCTATACTTATACTTTAACACAAGATTGTTTTCTTAAAAAACACTGCAGTCTACACCAAACAGTACATTATTAGTAACCATAATTTCTGATTTAATAATCATAACATGTAACACTAAAGACTAAACACTGTAAAAAAATTATGGAAAAAAATAAGACCATATTAAAAGAAGAACTATTCTTCAATGGCATTAGTGACACATACACATAGGAAACTGAATGGTTAAAATACTTGAATATGTTCCAACACTCTTCTCCCTAGGCAATTTTTAATGTACCTGTATTTTATTTAATGATTTTCTTCTGCATAATCTATATAACGATTTCATATATTATAAAAATAACTTTTTACATTTTTTCAGTAGAATTTTTTATAGGATCATGTATATAAGAAATCTTTCAGATAAGAAAATAGTGTTTTGATAAAATTATACAGTTTGAAATAGATGGAAGGTTAAATATATTTAAATATATTTTATTCTCAAAAAAGTATTGGTTGGAATCAATTCCATGCCCACTCTCCTTTCATATCTTTTCTTTTACACCTTCCTTCCAATGCTCAATGTTCCCCTAAGACAAAACTTTTCAACAAAGGAGACTTTTCAGATGAAGTATGTCATACATCCACTACTCATTTTTTCAACTTTTGATACTGAAAAAAGTTGAGAAGCAGCTTTATTCCTCTCTAGTAAATACCATAAAAGTACACACACACACACACACACACGCCCCTTTTCAAGGCTATCCCAAGTCACCTCCCGGAGCCTCCTCTGTCTGCGCCTGTCACAGGAAACCCCTCTTCCCAGATCCTCTTCCACAGAGTCTTCTGTAGCTGTCTTCCTTACTAGTTAGCCTGTCAGCCTCCACATCCCTTGGAGCACCTGGCACACCTATTCTTAACCTGCAGTAGACCCTGTATTAATGAAAAACTTCAGAGGGAGCACAACAGGAAAGGAAGATGCAGTGTGCATGGTGGAGGCAGGCTCTGGACCGTGACTCAGACAGGAATGAAGAGGACAGTGAGTGCAGCGCGGCAAAGATGGGTGGAGAAGCTTTCCTGGGCACATCAGAGAGGTGACCAACAATGGAAAACCCAACTAGCAGGCTAACAGGTTCAACTCCCTTCTATACACAGAGAGAAAGGAGCAGATCCTAGAAAGCACACCACACTTTATCTGGCACACACAGATGTACTCTTACCCCACACTTCACATGCTACTGCCTTCCCCAGCTGTTTTTCCCTTTTCTCTTTTCACATTATTTCTGCTGCAGTTTGGATGTGGAATCCTCCTAAGGTTCATGTGTTGAAGGCTTGGCACTAGGGCGAGAGTGTGAAAACTTTAGAAGGCCACATGGGTGACAGCCAGGTTACTGAAGACATGCCCCTAGAGGAGACTGTGAGGTCCCCCCACTCTCCCGCTTCCACCAACCAGGAAGTGAATATGCTTTCTCTGCCCCATACCCTAGCCAGGATGTACTGTGTTGCCACAGGTCCAAAGCACCAGGCCAAGTAACCATTCACAGAAACCTCTGAAACCATGAGCCAGAATAAATCTTTCTTCTCTTTAAGTTGATTACCTCAGGTATTTTGCCAGAGTGACAGAGAGATGAATAAGTTTCCCATGGGAGAAATGGCCCATCCTTGCCATATAACTAACACTAGGAAAGCTGGAAAGATGCCAACATTTTCAATTCAAGAAAATGTCCATCTTGCTGGGATTTGTAGTACTATTTACGACATACAGAGGTCCCTTCATTTCCCTTCAGATTTTCCCCTCCATTTCAGATTTAGCAGGCTGAGGTTGCTGAAATCAGAACTCCAGCTGAAAGACTAATGTTTAAATCATAACTATTTATATTTCTGAAATAACAAACACAGATTCATTTAATGCAATGATACATATGAGTGTTTAGAAATAGCATAATATATAAGTTGCAAAAACAAATTAAATTTCATGATTTTATGTAAATCAGGATACTTAAAATATTACACTGCAAAAACATCCTACCACCAGCTTGTATAAACAGTTAAGGATTTGCTTGTTCTTTTAAAGTCTTCAATTTTCTGACTACACTATAGAATAAGAAGTACCAAATTAGAAGTATGCTTTCTCTTCCAAAATAGGCATATTCTGGGATATGAATATATTCTATTTGTTCTCTCTAAAGAATACAGGTTTTCTTAATCTACATGTATTATATGTTGGGTACCCATCACTGATTATTCAGTGTTTGGTATTTAAGCTATTGTATCACAGAAGGGTAACTCTGTGGTGCCTATGATGCAGTCAATTTTCAGTAACTTTGGTAAAAATATTTACCAGAAACTGAACACAACCTTCAGGCCTATCTCAAAACCTCTTTCAGTTAATTTAAACCAGGAGGTATGACAGACATTGTGAAATGACAGGAAAACACTCAAGGGTAAAGGGCAACTGGGGTGTGGGAAAAGAGAAGGGAAAGAAGGAGAAATTTTGTATGTATGTATATGCAGGACAGTTAACATAGTTGTTCTACTGTCTTCTATTTCTTTGCTGAAAGAAACTGTCAATGAGTCCTTGATTGATCAATATTTCTTGTCTCTATCTGTTCTCATGAGAAACCACTTTGAAGATATCAATATGTAATACAACAAGCATTGCTAATTTCCTACCACTTTGTTTGTAACTCTGTATTGTCTGCACTGTTCTTTTGCTATTTTGTAAAACGTTGTCTGTTAATGTTTTCCTCCTTTTATTTTTAAAATAAAAAAAATAAAAACCTCTTTCAAAGATTACGTGAATCTGCTATGAAAACTCATGTAATTAAGCAAAATTATTTTCTACAATCATGTCTTTGAATTATCTTAAAACTGTTTATACACATAAATACAGTACAGTCTGTATCAGAAAATACTTGCCTAGAAGAATCTTTTGAGACTAGTTCTCACTTTAAGAACCTTGGGTTATTATCTACCTACTCTGCAACCTCACCATCACACATAAAGATGAGCCATGTCAGTTATCCAGTCTGTGTTACCCAAAGATGTAACACAAGACCAACAATGCCAAACCAAAGCAAAATCAGCTTTAGAAATCTTCTTATTTCTTAACACATTTTACCTTTGAAATAAAATGCTATTAGTGTTACAGGCAGCCGAGTCAGATAGAAATATTAAAAATATTATAGGCAGTCAGACAGGGCCAAGCCCTCAAAGGAGCCAGGGCAAAGGTGAGATGCCTTGCAACTGTGAGGGAGATAGATACCTCCAGCTGTGGAAAAAAGATTAAACAAATGCGCCCACATACTTCCCTAGCAATGGACCTCAGGGATTGATATTCTAAATAGGTAGCAAACACCCTGAAAAGCCAGAAAGAGTCACTAACCCAACCCCCTACAGGAAAGGCCCCTATTCTGTATTCCTGCTGCTTGCTATGTGACTCACTTCCTCATTTGATCTCAATTTATTCAGTTTTACCTGAACAATTATAATCTCATTGGCTGATCATAGTTTTGTCCCATCTCATGCCCACCCAGTGAGTTCCCATGTTTTCCACCTGGGACCTGCCTCACTCGTGAATTTGCTCTATAAAAATCCCTAGAAAAGGTAGGTTCCTGGGCAACCTACTCAGGCCTCCTTCTGTCCCTCTCTCAGACAGCAGCTTTCTTTCCCTCAGTAAATATATTCTGCTCTTAACTTCCATTGTTCCTAAAATTCATTCTTTGATTTTAGAAAACACAAACTTGTCCTAGATAGCCCTATATCATAGCATTGCTAATTTAACACTTTAATAGCTCTACTGCTCATCTCATGTCTACCCATGCTCCCCTTGCACACTGCTAAAATGTTTAGTTGCTTTTTTTCATGTTTTTCTGCAGAACTAAAGAGTGATTTTTTACTAATGTGCTTTAGAAAGTAGTCAAAACTCTTACTGAAATCTGACTTTTTTACTCTAGAGAAGGATCTTCCTATCTGCAGACACTATCTCCCAAAAAATCTGACTTCAACTCACCAGAAATGTCAGGAAAAGAAGCACCAATCTCTCCTTAATTGGGTCATCACCTTAACTCACTGGTTCAGGAGATAAGCAAAAGCAATCTCAGTGATATGTGCATTGACATTTATCTGGGTTTATATTTTTTATCCCAAACCTTTATTTACATTCCCTTGGTTTCCAGTTCCTTTTCCTGTCATCTGAGCTGCATTCCTCACTCATCTGCTTGGACAGCACCTCCTCTGGGCAGTAAAACTGGCACAAACACTACTAACTAAAATGGGAATAAATGCTTAGTGGTTGCTCTAAACCAAAGTACTGAAGAAGGTGCTGTAATAAATTAGACCAAGTTGCCTGAGTGGACAAGGAGAAAACACAAGGCAGTAGTGTTTGACTACTCCTGTGTAGAGTTTTTTAAGGACCTCTCCCCATCTTCCACTCACAAAAGAGAGGATTAAAAATAATCTCATGAATGTTAGGATGATGGCCCAAGATGCAGCATGACAGACTCACACAGACTCCTCTTAGCAGGAGGTGAGGCCCCCCAGAGTGCCAGACACCCCTTCTTACCTTTATTTTTAATAATATAACTCCATGTTTTGTGCCTATCTTTGTAAAGAGCATAGTATCAACAGAGATAACTTAGGAGTATGGTGCCTATTTGGGGAACTATCAGTATACCGTAAACAAAATTGGAAAAGGGGCTGCAATATAAAAATGTAAATAAAACTTTAAATAATAGTAATTTCAGAATGATGGCCACATTGAAGCTATTGGAAATCCAGATATTTAGCACTATGAAGAATCCAAAAGATTGAAAGTGAGGGGAAAAAAAGACTCAGGAACAGTTCTGCTTGGTATAGGAATAACCTGCATTCAAACAGCGTTTTAAAATGAAGTTACAAAACATTTGATCATTTGCTTCCCAAATCTGCAGGGGTCCCAGGATGGAAGGACATACAGACAATAATGAAACATCACTCAGCAGCCCGACAGCAAGGACAGAAAATATACACGGGAGCTCAAAAGGCCAAACTCCACCACTATGCCCACAAATCCTGGTGACATCACTATACAACAGTCCAGAAAAAAAAACCCAGATTTTGAAAGAAGGACCCTTGGCTAGAAAGCTAAGCTTACATGAATTTGCAAATAGTCTGTGTACCACACTGCATGCACCCTCACGCTTACCAAATACTCAGGTGAGGCCACTCAGTGCAGCACTACATGTAACAGGCACAAAGCACAGATTTGCCAAGTGGCCATTCATAGTAAAATGGATAAATAAACTGCAGGATCTCTACACAGTGAAGTACTCCGTAGCCGTGAAAACAGAAAGCTACTATAAGCTGTCAGATATAATGTTCAGTGAAAGAAGCCAAACGCATTTTGTGAACCTGTGTATGTAAAGTTGAAAAGCAGGCAAAGTGGCACCATACCTGGAACAATTGTGGGAGAAGGAGAGGCTGACTGCGCTGTGAAAAATACACTACTGGTTAATTCATTGCTGCTTTATGTATCTGTCAAAACTCAGCAAGCTACACACCAGGCTCCGTACCTTCAAAATACATTCCCAAAGCACACCACACACTGATGAAGCATAAACTATCTTCATGGTAAATTCAGGTACAAACACTCTGAAGTTCAACTATCAAATAACTAGAGGCAACTGAAGGAAAACTTATGAGTTTATTTTTTATATCAGGTCAGCATTCTCTTTCCAAGTGTTTTCTCTACAAGCAAGTGCTGATCAAATGTGGCCAACCTCATACTCTCCCTTCTCATTTCCTTAGAGTTTAATACACACACAAATCAGTGGGTCTGTGGGAGACCTGGAGCCTGCATTTCTCAAAGAGATTTGAGGTGAAGCCAGTGTGGCTGGTCTGAGGTCCTTGACTAGCAAAACCTGAAAGACCTGATTTAAAACCAGTGCTGCGTAGCTCACCAAGAAGTGATTCAGGAATCTAGCATTTCTCTTGTGGCTGAGTTTTAGGACCTGTACCAGGTGCAACACTTCCGGGCCTCTTTATGTATCTCAAATTATATCCTCGTCAACAACTATCAACATAGGGATAAAGTCACTGGGCACAGCAAAACAAGAACACAGTCCCATTCCACAGGAATTCTGAGTGTTCCCTATTAAAATATCAGCCTTTGGCCTTCTTGGCAGAGTGCCTTTCTTTGCTGGGCACTTACAGACAGGAGAGAGAGGAGCCGCTATAGCAGGAGATACAGAAAGGAGGCCAGCCAGCAGTTAGCTGCCCAGCAAGGTCCCATGAGGTGAAATGCCTGTGAGGCTCATGGGCTGGCCAGGGCTGCCGTAAAAAAACGGCTCCTCTCTAAGGTGCTTGATCTGAAGCATAAACATTTTGATAAAGAGTCAGCTCTGAATACTGAATATCTGCTGAATATGAAACTCCCTTTCACCAAAATGCCAGGCATCACAAATTAGCAAGGTTACATCACAAGTCTGCTCTCTGCCTCTCCACCCAAGCCCCGCCCACATTTTCTCCCTCCTTCCAGGATTTGCTGGGCTTGGTACCAGTTTCCTTCATCAATTATCTTACATAACCAGCTCTCTTCAATAGCCACCTGGTTTCATCTGCGGGCCGACCTTATTCTAGCTTCTCAGGAAGTGATAAAGGCCATCCCGAACTTGATGATCATCTACCCCAGCCAGGGCTTAAATAAACAGGCTCACAACTCCAAGTTAAGAGGGCACACAATTCCTCAGGACACTCCCCTCTCCATAGCGTTCAATGGAAGTGGTTCTTTGGTTTTCTAAGTAAAATGGAACGTAAAACTAAAAAACTTAGATGGATTGGCACACATCGCAGAGGCCACGTTCCACCTTTCACAATGAAGTGTTATTTGCTCTCTGACATCACTATTACTGGGAACTGGGAGCTTAACCCCACATTGCTTGATGTTTTGCTTGAATGATCTCTGAAAGGGAAATCCTGTCAATACAACAATACTTGGCCTTTCCAGGAACAAACCAATCTTTTAGTATCGATTCTTCCCAAACTGGAAATAAATACGGGCAGTGTGGGCCTGGGGCAGGGCATCATCAGGTAAGATAAAGTGCCAGGCAGGGAACAAACAAAACCGCTAGTGGAATGCCACACCTTCAGGGAAACACCATTATTCCCCTATAAGAAAATATGATATTCTACATTAAAATAAGCCCCAGTATATCATGTAGTAAAATGAACGAGGTGTTTTTCATTTTTAACGTAAAAAATGGAGACTTCAAAGAAAATTCCTACTTGCTAAAACCCTTTGGCCTACATCCATTCACAACAGGCAGAGTTCCCTGAAAATAAGTCCCGGCCTTTAAATATTCTTTGATGAAATTTTTAAGGAGTAAAACCAGCCCTATGAACGTCACCTGCACTATGGACTCACCCCTTAGTGCTCTGGAAATTATTGCTTCGTTTTAATGAGCCTGACCCAAATTAAGTCACGGATGAGAGATGATCCAAAGAAAGGGCAAGGTCCACAGCCATGTTCAAAAGTTTTCCACTTCCCTGGCGGAGACGCTGAGTCTTACCTCCTGGCAAACACCAACAAGATCAGCACACACCCCCTTTCTCCACAAGGCTTCTCACACCCAAGCGAGTCACCACCTCGCGCCCTGCACAGGATTGCCCTCCCTCCCATCTGGAGCGAGAAGGCGCCGGCAGAGGTGAGGTCCCAGTCTCGTCAGGGGCGCTGGGAGCCCATGAACAGGTGCGCTGCCTGTTTCCTTCTCAGAGCCTTAAGTCTCAGATACACACACACGGCCAATTAAAATGATGCCTTTCAGACGACACCCTAGTAATGACACCCAGAGGCAATAAAATGTCAACCCAAATCCAGAACATGCTGAGCACTAAAGGACTGAACTGCCTGCAAAACAGAAACAGCAGGAGACACCCTAAGGTACCAAGGGATGGAGCGGCACAAAGGAAGCCCAGAAAAAATTGGAGCCCGTCTCCCGTCCATCCTGACGTTCAGGCAGGCCGGCCGCATCCCAGTTCCTCTCGCACCGCGGGTGGCTCGCGCCACTCTTGCCATTTTATCCTGAAAAGAGCGAGCGTCTTCCAGTTCCCTGGCCCGGGATCACACCTCTGACCCTTAATTACCTAGGCAAGTGCCTCGGCAGCTCTCCACCTACCTTTCTGGGTAGAAACTTGTTCTTCAACCAGAGACAGGCACATCTCCCACGGCCGTGGAGCAAGGTCACGCGCAGGGCGGGGATCGCCGCCCCGAGAGTCCGCCCGGGCAGGGGACCCGCGCACCTGGGGACGAGCGCAGCCTCCTAGCCAAGCCTCGCAGTCTCGCTCAGCCGGGCCGGGGCTCCCGGGGTCGGGCTCGGAGGCGGGTGGGACTCGGAGGCGGAGGCGGGCTCGGAGGCGGTCCCTGCTCACAGGGCTTCTCTTAGCCTTCCGCCCCGCCGCGGGCCCAGGGGAAGGCGCGCACGAACTCTCGGAAGAAGGCGGAGCAGTCCGAGCGTCCAAGGCAGCGAGCCGCCCGGCCCGCAGTTCAGGGTTTGAGGAAGACTATCCCAAAAGACAGGCTTGGGCGGTCCGCACAGACTACGCAGGGCGCCTCCGGGTTGCTTCCTCAGCTACCCAGCCACTTCCCAGCCGCCCCCCGCCCCGCCCCGGGCTTTCCCCGGAAACGCGACGGCGAGGGCCCTTCTCCGGAGCCCCAACGCCGCGCGGGCAAGGAGAGGAGACAAACCCT
>NW_004955530.1:683061-684429 GCF_000276665.1 Chinchilla lanigera | reverse complement strand
TGAGTTTTTTCAGTTCTTTATATGTTCTAGATATAAGTCCTTTGTCTGGGGGACAATTAGCTAAAACATTTTCCTACTCTGTGGATTGTCTTTTCACTGTATTGGTGATTTCTTTTGAAGTACAAAACTTTTCAATAGGAAGTACAAAAGCTTTCAATAGTTGTTGATTCTTTGAAGTGATTCCTGTGCAGTTTGGGTTTTGTACATGAAGACTGTGCCTCCCCCTATGTTTTTGAGATTTCCACCTGTATGTTCTTCCAGTAGATTTTCTGTTTCTGCTTTTATATTTAAATCTTTGATCCATTTTCATTGTAGTTCAGTGCATGGAGATAGACATGGATCTAGTATAGTCTTTGGCATGTAAAGTCAGTTTTTCCAACACCATTTAATAAACAGGCTATCTTTCTTCCAGTGTACACAAAGATAAGGTGGCTGAGTGTGTTTGCCACTTTGTCTGCATCTTCTAATCTGTTCCACTGGTCTTCAGGTCTATTTTTTTTCCCACTACTATGCTGATTTTATCACAGCAGCTTTAGAGTATAATTTCAAGTCAGGGATTGTGATGCCTGCTGACTTGTCTTTGTTGCTCTGGCTCCAAATGAATTTTAGGAGTATTTTCTCTACTTCTGTGAGACATGCTAGTGGTATTTTGATCAGGATTGTGTTAAGTCTGTATAATAATTTTGGAAGTGTGGTCATTTTCACTATGTCATTTCTTCCTATCAATGAGCAAGGCTTACCTTTCATTTTCTGATATCCTCTTCAATCTACTTTTTCAGAGTACTGTAATTTTCAATATATAAATCTTTCAGTTCCTTTGTTAGATTGACTCCTAAGTATTTCACTTTTTAGATGCTATTGTGAAGGATGTGGTTTCCCTAATTTTTCTCTCAATAAATTTGGTTTTTTGTGTACAAGAATGCTGTTGATATTTGAGTATTGATTTTGTATCCAGTCATGCAAGTGAATTTGGTTATTAACTCTAGCAGTCTTTTGGTGGAGTTTTGGGGGTCTTCTATATAGAATATCAGGTCATTTGCAAATAATGATAATTTCACTTCTTCCTTCCCTATCCCCCTCTCTTGTTTAATTGCTCTGGCTAATTTTTCCAGAACTATGTTGAAAAGGAGTGGTGATAGTGGATGTCCTTATCTTGTTCCTGATTTTAGAGTAAAAGCTTTCAGTTTGTATCCCTTTAGTATGATGTTGGCCCTTGGTTTGTTACAGATAGTTTTTATCAGATTGAGATAAAGACCATCTCTTCCCATTTTGTGCAGGGTTTTTATCATGAATTAGTGCCAGACTTTACCAAAAGCCTTTTCTGCATCTAGTGAGATGATCATGTGATTTTTGTCTCTGACTCTGTTG
>NW_004955530.1:677365-682961 GCF_000276665.1 Chinchilla lanigera | reverse complement strand
GCCCCGGCACGCCCCGCCCCGGCACGCCCCGCCCCGGCACGGCTCCACCCGCGGGAGAGTGCTCCGGGGTACCAATTGCTGGTCGCGGGAGCCAGGACCGCTCTCCAGACTCGCAGAGAGCACCTCCGAGGCGAGTGCCCCGCAAACCACACTGCGGGGTGCGCCGAAGCCCCGCCGCTTAGTCGTGAGGCTTCCGCCAAGCGTCTCAAGTGAAGCCGCGAGGTCCCCAGCCTTCCCTACCTCGATCCTGGGCGCCCAGGAGACAGTCTCAAAGAAAGACCGGTAGCTTTGTGTCCATTTTCTTTTGACTTCGGTCTTTTGCTTTTTAAAAACTTTATGGAAACTGAGTATCCCGTCATTTACTGCATCACTGGCTCCAAGTCAGGTGACAATTTTGTGCCTCAGGGTACATTTGGCAATGCTCAAAGATTCTTTTGGTTGTCTTAATTTGAGAAGGGGGAAATACTACTGTCATTCAGTAGGTAGATGCTAGGAATGCTGCCAACAGTTAATGATGCACAGACCTGCTCCTTCCATCACTCCAACAATAGTAGAAGAATTATTTGGCCAAAAATGCCAAGAGTGCGGAGATTGAGAAACCCTGGCTAACCCCACCACCACAGCATGATGTCCCAATAAAAAGAAAACTAAAGGTCATCTCTCCACAGGGCATCCAGAGCCCTCTGCAATCAAGACCACTGTGGAGATCCCAACAATGCTCTCTAGCTATACGTCATCGCCTGATTAACATCATAGCTCATTATCAGAACAAAATGTAAATAGCAAACAAATCCTTTAACTTTTCTTGCTTCTGCCTAACAACTATTTTCCAGCTTCAGCAGAAATTAGATCCTGCTTTTCCTACCAGAATTTCCAGTATCATTTACAGGTATACTTCTTGTGTCAGCTCAAGTAACACTCTTCCAAAATGCTTTTGAATAACCCAGCAAAGCTCATGGGAGAAAATCAATGTTATATAATCTGTGTCTAATTATTTTTTAAGAAACAGAGGAAAGAAACAGGAGACCATTCTTTTGTGTTTTACTATCCAGAAACTGCCAGCCAGGAATTGGAGAGAACAGAGAAAGGAGCCTTTGAGACCCAGAGTTGGTAGGAAAGGAGGGCTTGCCCAATGTTATCATCCTTTTAGAGCGATCACCTTGCTCTATAGATGCTTAAGGCTCTTAAAAATCAGAAGTAATCTTGTTAGAGTGTGTTTCTCAAAGTAGTGAAAAGATATGCTTGAAAAGAAAGGGTTTGTGATCAAATACATTTGTTAAACACAAATTTGGAGTAGAGTCCTACTAAATTTCCTTCTTGGTGAGACAAAGAAAGCTGTTTAAAATAATATTTCCTAATCATTTTTTACTAAAGAAGCTTTTAGTGATCGTTTGGGGTTGGTTTCAATTTCCAGGAGTTTTTCAGAGAGTAGGTGCTCTGGACAACGTACTTTGGGAAATTTCATGCAGACAGTGACTACAGTGAGGAGTCATAAAATGTGATCCCCCAGTGCTGGGAGACCGCAGCTGACTAGACCTGATGTTTCTGTAACTTCTTCCTACTGCAGGCTGCCAAGGATCCTCAGAGACCCTCAAGCCACACAATGGAGACAGTGACCTTTGAGTATGTAGCTGTGAACTTCACCAAGGCAAAGCGGGCTTTTCTGAATCCATCCCAAAAGCAGATCTACAGAAATGTGATGTGGGAGACATTTATAAATATTAATGCTATAGGAAAAATACAGGATAAACAGCAAATTGGAGAAGAGGACAAAAATTGCTCAAGAAATCTAAGATATGATGCAAACAATCATTTGAGATTTGAAGAGAAGCTATATAAATGTAATGAACATGGGAAAACCTGCAGTGATTTCCAGTCCTTTCAGGATCATGAAATGAGAAAAACTGGAGAGAAACCCTACAAATATGAGCAATTTGGGGAGCCTACCTCTGATCTTAGTGAACAAACTCAGACTGGAGAGAAAATGTTTTTTGGCAAGAAAAGTGCAGAAACCTCCACAACACCCACTGATGTTGAAATCCATAAAAGAAGCCAGAGTTTGGGGAGTCCATATGTATACAAACACTGTGAGAAAAGTTTTATTTCTTCATACCTTATTCAAAATTTTGAAAGAAGACATGCTGAAGAGAAACTCCATGTAATTAAGAAAGATGTAAAAGCATCAACTCTTAGTAATTCTTTTTCAAAACGTAAACTAAATTCACACTCGGGAGACACCTTATGTATGTGAGCAATTTAAAAAATGATTTGTTTGTAAATCCACATTTCAAATAAACAGAACACCCCACATGGGGGAGAAAAAATATTTCTGTAAGCAGTGTGGGAAAGCATTTAGCAGGCACAGTGTCTGTCAAAATTATGAAAGAATTCACACTGGGGAGAAACATCATGTATGTAAGCAACATGTAAAAGCATTCACTGCACACAGTCACCGTCACAGTCATGAAAGAATTCAGTGGGAAGTAACCCTATGTATGTGAGAAAAATGTAAAAGGAACTTCCCCTTTGGTTGCACGTTGTTTCTGCAATTAATATATAGGATTTTTGTGTAACCATATTTTGTAGACATAAAAGATCTCACACTCAGGTGAACTCTATATATGTAGGCAATGTGGGAGATCTTTCAACCAACAGACTAATTGTCATATACATACAAGAATTCACACTAGTGTGAAACCCTATGTATGTAAGCAGTGTTAAAAAAGATTTGCTGATAAGTCCACATTTCATAGACATAGATCTATCACTGGGGAGAGACCATATATGTGTAAACAATATTTGAAAGCATTCAGCCGGGTATGGTGGCACACACATGTAATCCCAGCACTCAGGAGGCTGAGGCAGGAGGATCATTGTCAGTTCAAAGCCAGGCTGGGCTACAAGGTGAGTTTAAGACTAGCCTGAACTGCATAGTGAGACCCTGTATCAACGAAGACAAAGAAAAAGAAAGACCAGATATAATAAAGCATTCAGCATACATCTCACTGTTAACGACATAAACACATTCACAATGGGGAGAAATTTTTTGTGAGTGAACATTGTGGGAAAGTGTGCAGTAGACAAAAATATTTTCAAATACATGAAAGAAGTCACACTTAGGAGAAACTTTATGTGCACTAGTAGTGTGAGAAATCCTCAGCCAACAGTGTACTTTTCAAACACATGAAGGATTTCACTGGGAAGAAACCTTGTATGCAAGGAATGTTGGAAAACATTCAGTATACCAAAGTGCCATTAAATACATGAAAGAAGGCATATTCAGGTCAGCTATATGTGTGTAGGCAGTGTGGGAAAAGATTTGATGTAAGCTCTTTATTTTGTAGACATAAAAGAGCTCACACTGTGGAGTAACTATGTTTGTAAGAAGTATATGAAAAAATTTAACTAATACAATATAAATAGTTAAATAAGCTCCCACTAGGCAGCAAGCCTATATAAGTAATGTGGGAAAGCACTGGCATATGTAGGTATTGTCAACTACCTGAAAGCAATCGCACTAGAAAGAAACTATAAACATATATCCATTTTGAAAATCCTATGAAAACTACTCATGTAATGGAGACCTGTAAAAATAATATGAAAATATTAATGTAAATATTTCTTCATTAATTTTCCAGAAAATATACTCCAACATCAAGATATCCTAAAGTGTATTCACTCTGTATTTTTTAGTCAGTCACTTGTAAGTATCTGATCTATGTATCTGTGGTCTTTAGTATAAAAAATTGAGTTGAGATAATCATAGATTTTTGTGTATGCCAGAGTTTATGAGTTTAACATAGAGTGTCTTCTAATTAAAGTAGGCAAATTTAAGTGTACTTTGCACTTGCAACTAGGGTTATTAGCAATTGTTTTGTTTTATTTTTCTTTCAGGAGGAATAGACCACTAAAAGTAAATTTTATTAAATGTTTTTAGTTGTTGAGATGACTCAATAGCTATAAATTAAATTTTGATTGTGTATATACTCCACATCTTGTGTGTCAAATGATGTTTTTGAATTTGATGGAGAGGGAGAGAGAGAGAGAGAGGGAGAGAGAGAGAGAGAGGGTTATGACCAAGTTTTCAATGAAGGTCAATTATTTTCAAACAACCTGTATATTAGCAATATTGTTTTTTATGTCCTCATAAGATACCTGCATGTATCCTAGCATAATTGCATATTATATCATGTACATAATTCTTCCTATTTGCTTTCATTTGAGGTCAATATTATGGATTACATAAAATTTTGTATTTTTTTATCATCAAAATTTTACTTTTCATGCTTCTATTATGATGACTTTTGCTTTGTGGTACTTTTTACAATATTACCAAAATATTCATACTGCTCTGAGTTTTGGGTGGCTGAAGATCAGCAAGACCATATGTTGGGTACAAATGGATATCATGAATTATAGCAATAAATTTCTCAAAAATGTATAAATGATGGATTGATTATCGCTTACAAAATTTGCAAAGGAATGTTTTCAATAGTGAAGTTGTTCGGGGAGGAATAGTTTTCTTGGAAGAATAATTTTTATTGGATGAGATGAGGCAAATGCCTTTATTCTAATCCCTGATGCTGTCAGTGCTATTGACTTTGGTAAGGATTGTTGGTTTAACTAGAAAATGAACTAATAACCGAAAAAAAGGAAACAGTCCACTTAATAAAAAGTTTAAATTTACTAAAAAAAGGATCCTGCACTACTACATTATAAATTGGCCTAACTTCCCCTAATGATAATGAACACCAAGCCCTTAGCTAGCTGGTCACATGGTAAGTAGGAGAAGCTTTAATGGAAGCCTCTTATAATCTGCCATGTAGGATTTCCTTCATTTATGAGAGCCTTCCCCAGAGCATGACTTAACATGGCAGTTCGTCCACCTTAGAGAGATCCAATAGGCCAGTTAAGGTGAAACTAAAAATCCATATAATGGTATAGACCACTGAAGGACCAAGTAGTAGATTCACAAACTCTCTGGAAGGAACACATCTCTGAAGGAGCCCAAGCCCATGAATATCTCCTCTTGCCTTACCATCACTGCGGAAGTTAAAGGTAAAATGTTCATGATTTTGCAAAGAGGCCTGCGTCAGAAAACTTATAGTGATCTACTTACCCTTTAGGTAAAGCATGAAAAAAGACAAAATAATATAACGGTCATAATCTCTGTCAAAAACAGGCAAATGGGAACATTGTGTCACATTGCTTCACATCTGTTAAAACATTGTAGACCCAATTGAACTTCCCTGTTGCTCGTGTGTTGTTTCTGCAGCTAATATATAGGATTTTTGTGTGTCAGAGTTTGCTGAATCACTCATTCTAAAAAAATTAAATGTCTTTATAATGCTCCAACCAGTATCAAATACCATTTTACATCACAAACCAGGCCAGAGTTGGCATCATCACTAGAACTGAGCAGTCTTAAGTTTCAAAATTTCTCACCCATTATATGTCCCTTTCCCCATGTTAGCAAAATGTGTTTCTGCCAGGTTTTTTTTATTTTAAAGAGAAAAGAACAAAAACAAAATAATAAAAACAAAGGCAAAACAAACAAGACAGAAACTATTTAAAAAGATACGGAATTTCTAGAAAT